>NW_006291007.1:2430432-2430775 GCF_000327345.1 Myotis davidii
GGGGCCTGTGAAAGGAACCGAGATCCATTACTGATCATCGAGTCTCTAACTTCATAGGAGGGGGCCTGCCGGGGAGTCGGGTCGCTTCTCCTTGGAGGGGTTCCCCGGGCGTGATCGAGTCCCCTGTCCCCTCGGCACCACGTGCCTCAGGCCACCCATGGCCGGGTCCCACCCGGCAAAGCCCTTGAGGACGCGGGGCAGCCAAGGGGTCGCGGTGCGACTGGACTCCACCAAAGGGAGCGATTTATGTGCCACAGGAATGTCCTGTCAACTATAAAGCGAGGAAAACGATGTTATGTGGCGTCCGCGCGGCTTCAGGATCGCTCATGAGAGAGGTGGTGGC
>NW_006291007.1:2430795-2432992 GCF_000327345.1 Myotis davidii
CCAGACACCATAGGAGTGTGCAGGGGGGCGATTTCCTACAAGGACTTGCACCTTCTTGAGAAACTGTTAACCTGGCGCCGCAGACACTCAAGGGGGAACCCTGTGTTTCGCGGGTTTTGCTTAAAAAGAGAGATGCATAGGCCCCGTTCAGTCTTCAGACACCGGCAGGTTTGGAGTTGAGCTAAAGCTCGGAAAAGACGTGGGTTTTAGGTTGGGCAGTGTGACCTCCAAGGGTGTTTTTCCCCATTCCGATGCTGTGACCTGATATTACACTGCAAGGAAACATTGTCCTCCAAAGCCCGGGTCTGTGCACACACAGCCATGCTGCGCCTTCAATAGCACCTTCCAGGGGTTTGCCGTGGTCTCTGTAGTTGGCTTCCCAGCGCTACAAGGCCAGTGGCTTTGGGATGGTTGTTTGCATGGTTTGCAAGACTAGCATCTTTGGAATGGCTACTTATCTAAAACACCGATTTTTTTTTTTTTATCAAAGCGTTTGCTCCTTATAAGAACGTGAATTCTACACATAAAGCATTTAGTATGAAACCTGGCATTTCAGGAACACGTCTGAAATTAGGTAGACCTATTGCAGGTTTTCCGTCAGACAAAAATTCAGAGTACTATTTTGTTCTATCATTTGTATATATTAACCTGTGCTGGGGTTTTTTGTTTGTTTGTTTGTTTTTTTAGGTTTCCCTCCACAGAAGAGGATTTCTGTTTTAGATTTGGAGGTGGGGGGAGCAGGTGAAGCCCTCTCTGATTTAAAGCCACCCCACAGGGGCGTGTGGGGTGTTAGATGGTGGTAAAGGCTGGTCTTGAGCTTTACTGGGTTACAAAATGAAGTCTCACCCATTTCATCAGGGGCTGGAGCGTCACATCACGCTAAGCAGACCACAGAATTCCGAGTTACACGTCGAAGGCTAATTTATTAATGAACAGCAAACCTAACTGGCAAAACTACCGGTGTTCGTCCTTTGTGCAGGACACTCCCTCTGGAGGGAGTGTGGGGGGACAGGTATAGGCAAAGGAAGACCGTGTGACAAATCTTTGATGAACAGAGCTGTGGAGTGAGGGGAGCAGGGAGGTCCTCTAAGAGCCCATGGTCACCTAGGCGTCGGCGTGGGCACAGTTTAGTGTCCAGTAGCCCCCGTGCTGGACGTCAATGAAAACAGCCCCAGGACTGGGCACGAGGAAGTCAACCGTGCTATGGGAAAGGCATAGAAGCAAATTCTCACTTTTTAAAAAAATTATCTTTATTGATTAAGATATTACAGATGTGTCCCAATTCTCACTTTTTATATTCTCCTTTGTCTACTTTAGACTGTATGTAGAGCACACACACACACACAAAAAGGCAACAAAAAAAAAACCCTTATTGCCTCTCATCATTAATTGAGGGGTTTCCTTGGTTACCTTATAGTCTTCTTAATCAGATTTTGCTCTATAAGTAAGACAATGACATCATCACAGGGCTGGTGACTTCTGTGGTCAGCTTTTTTATTTTGTGTTATTTCCAAGTGTGGCATGGCAACTCTTTTGAGCTTTGTGGCACCAACTCACAAGTCCCCTACCCCACACTGAATTTGAATTGTTTCCTGGGGTTTTTCCCTTGTTTTTGCTTTTGCCGTATCTAGAATTGATAAACTCCTAAAAAGCAAAGGCGATTGTCCATTTCTTTTACAGTTCCTAGCACACAGGACTAGATATGTGTTCAAGGAGAGAATAGCCATCATTTTAACCTTTACAGTGGTAAATATGCTTTTACGTACATTACCATTGTCATAATGATCCTATGAAACTGGCATTGTTTTCATTCACCAGGTGAGAAAATAGCCCCAGAGAGATTCAGTGACTTGCTCATCTGGTGGCAGAGCTGCGACTTGGACCCAGGTTTTTAAACTCCAATTCCTAGGCACTTTGGCAATCAGAATAAAGTTATCCTTAGGACCTCAAGTTGACTGTGTTTAAGTTTGTTTTCCAAAATGAGGACCACCTTGCTTCTCTTACAAAAAAGAAAAAGAAAATCAGCCCTAACCCGTTTGGCTCAGTGGATAGAGAGCATCAGCCTGTGGACTGAAGGGTCCCAGGTTCGATTCGGTCAAGGGCATGCACCTTAGTTGTGGGCACATCCGCAGTAGGGGGTGTGCAGGAGGCAGCTGATTGATGTTTCTCTCTCATCGATGTTTCTAACTCTCTCTCT
>NW_006291007.1:2433066-2443121 GCF_000327345.1 Myotis davidii
AAATATATATTTTTTAAACAATACTTTTGTGCTCCTCCCAAGTGTGCTCTCTTTTATTAATGCCCCCGCATTGCCTTCCACAGGCTTCTGTGATGAGATTTTTAATGTTTCTTGTGTCATGGACCCCTTTGGCAATCTAATGAAGACTATGGACCCCTTCTTTTAAACATACACAAAAATGAAATTTATCAGATTATAAAGGAAGCCAATTATAATAAAATATCATTACAAAATAGTAAAAGATAAAGTTGTGATGTTGTAATACAGGTGCATCTTTTTTTTTCAATGTTCCAAATGTGATCTACCAGCAGGTCAGTCTGACAACTATTATAATTTCAAAGCAGTGATGAGGGCGAATAATATTTTGAGACACCTGCAAGAACTGTAACTTCATATAGAAATCTCTGTAATTTCTCTTGGAAATAAAGCCATAGGCATTGCTAACACTACTGTGATATGTTGCCTATATTAATAGTTAAAGGAAATGCTAAATTTCAGTTGGAAGTTAATATAATTAAAGATTTAATTTTTTTCTCATCTAAGTTCATGTACTACCTGAATCAAAGTCAAGTTAACAACCCCTGCATTATAGCACCAAGTCTTTTTCTTTCTACTTCACTTTCTACTTCTTAGGTGTATATCACTATGTGTGGCATAGAATAGGGGTTCATCCAATGGATTTTGAAAAAGAATAAGAAAACCAGTGCACAAATACTAGGTATAAGTAATGATAATAATTATTGGGTGTTTACTGTGTGCCTGGCAGTATTTTAGGTTTTTAATATTTTTGACTCATTCCGTCCTCACACAACCCTCTGATGTAGGTATCTTATTATCCCCATTTCGTAGATGAAGAAACAAAGGCAAGACTTGTTAAGTAACTTGCACAAGGAAAGTAATGAAGCTGATATTCTAACCTAGACTATGTGTCTCTAGAACTCTCACTCTTGACCATGATTCTATGAAACCAAAAAGGTTTAGAGACATAAGATATTGTACATATTGTTTCTTGATCAAGAAAGATCAACCTCTGATGCACTGGAATGAATAATTATCAGTATTGAATACATTTGCTGAAAATAACCTTGATATCAATTTTTTCTTTTTCACTTGTACAGTGTCTTTCTGTCCTCCACTCACTGCTATCACTGTGAGATTGAGGTCTGAGTTTATTAAAATAAACCAAGTCCTAGACAGTGTTGCTCAGTGGATAGAGCATTGGCCTATGGACGAAAGGGCCCCGAATTCGATTCCAGTCAACGGCACATGTCCAGGTTGCAGGCTTGATTTCCAGCCGGGGAGGGGGGGTGCAGGAGGCAGCCGATCAATGGTTCTCATCATTGATGTTTCTTTCTCTCTCTCTGTTCTTCTCTGAAATCAATAAAAAGATATTTTTAAAAATAATAATCCAACAGCCTAGCTGGTGTGGCTCAGTGGTTGATCATCGACCCAGGAACCAGAGGTCACAATTCCTGGTGAAGGCACATGCCTGGGTTTCGGGCTCAATGTTTCTCTCTCATCCATGTTTCTATCTCTCTATCCCTGTCCCTTTCTTTCTCTCTAACAATCAATTTAAAAAGAAAACATTTAAAAAAGCCAATGAATGCTATATCAAAAAATAATGTTTAAGTCTTGCTTTGAGGAAACTGTAAGTTCTGAGAGAAATATAATCAATAAAAAAAAAAAAGAATGGCTTCCAAAGTAAAAATAGCAATAACCTTCCTAATAAATGTTTATGTGAAGGAACAATCTTAACATTTCTATTTGAAATGTAAAATAAAAAGTTTACACATTTTTGCCTCCTTTGTTTAAAAAGAAAAACATGAGGCCTATGGAATATTCACTGTGTAGTATGGTTGGGGTTTTTTTTTTGTAAAATAAGCCACTGATTTATGTGTGTGTTTATCTAGACTTAACTAGATGTAATAAGCATGGTAGTTAGAACCCCTGGGACAAGAAGAAACTTGACACTAATAACCCCGAGGAAGAAAAAACTACCTGAGACATTGAAAATGCCTAAATCTGAATTTGGGGGGGCTTACATCTGGAGACAGCTACCATGCCCATTTTTTCAAAGTGTGAGACAAGTTGTTTAATTTTAAACACACTCAGAAGAGAATTGAAATTGATTGAGCATCCTATCCACGCAACAATCATAAACAGTAATGCTAGTTAACCTCTTACACATGTGTAATTGAATCTCAAAGAGATTAAGTAGCTCTCTCACCATCCCCCAGCTTATAAAGGGCAGAACTGAGATTTGAAGCAGGTACAGGAGACTCAAATACCCATGTGTTTTCCAGTGCAACAAAGATAGCCAGATTGGCATCCTGGAAGCTCCAGAGTTTCAAGAAGCTACCGCAAGGGAAGTGGCGAGGGTGCGATGTGGTGGGCTCTGCATCCCCGTCCAGTCAGAGTTTTTCTGCTTTATAATCTACTTGAAGATAATGGTTCTACTTGTATATGTATTACACTCTGCTGCCTTCCCAGGTCTGATAATGAGAAATAAGGAGCTGAAATGGCACTGAAAATGCAATCGGTCTCTGTACACCTCATGCATCCTCACCTTCAAATTTGACTGCATTAAAAGCAAATCTAGCCCTGGCTGGTGAGCTCAGTTACAGGTTTCCCAGTCCCTGTGGGAGGCAACCCATCGGTGTGACTCTTACATCAATGTTTCTCTCTCCCTCCCTCCTCCCCCCTCCCACGCTATCCCCCCTCTCTCCCACACTCTCTAAAAATCAATGGGAAAATATCCCCCAAAATAAATAAATAAAAGAAAATTATCCTCACTCCTCAGGTGAGGATTAAAATAAACCTATGCTGAGAGTAATGAAAATTACTCTTTCATGGCAATGAAAAATAGATTAAAAAATCAGTCTCTACATATCTCATGCATTCCCTGCCCCCCCCCCAATTTAGTCTTGTGTTATTACCTCTTATCTTTGTGAACTTATTTTTCCCAAATAAATGTTTCCTTCATTTTCTGAGGAAAAAAGAGCATCACTATGTCAACATAAATCATGTCAACATAACTCGGTATTATGCCACTTCCATAATACTAGGTTTCCATTTCAAGGTTATAAGTTCATCTTCATTTCACCTTAATAATTGCTAAATACTACTGTCGCCGAAACCGGTTTGGCTCAGTGGATAGAGCGTCGGCCTGCGGACTGAAAGGTCCCAGGTTCGATTCCGGTCAAGGGCATGTACCTCGGTTGCGGGCACATCCCCAGTGGGGAGTGTGCAGGAGGCAGCTGGTCGATGTTTCTCTCTCATCGATGTTTCTAATTCTCTATCTCTCTCATTTCCTCTCTGTAAAAACTCAATAAAAAAAAATATGTTTAAAAAAAAAATAATTGCTAAATACTACTGTTAATCACAACAAATTAAGAGATCCAGGCCTTCCTTTTTATCTAGTTGTTTTTAAAAGATTCCTATTTCCAGGATAGGATTTTTGTTTGAAGGCTATAATTAGCAATTATTGTTTAGAAATTGATTTTTACATGGAAACACATTGTATAGCTAGAGGAAACTCAGATAGCATCTAATTTAAGCCTCTTTTTTACACCTGAGGAAACTGAACTCCACAATTTTAAGTCATTTGCCAAGATGACACAGGAGGTTAAGTATATATTGGGAGAGGATCTGTAGGGGTGAATGTGTATGGAAGAATTGTCTTTTAACTTACAAATACAGTGTTCTTTGGGATGTTTCGTGGACTTTGTACAAAAATACTCTCATCCACCTTACTCTACTCACAATTTTAATTCTGCTTGCACGCTAGTCAGTGGCACTAGTTCCTGGGAAACTCAACTATTATTCCCTGGTCGAACAATTTTTTTCTTCATATTCATGGCTTCCTCTCTCTTAACTTGAAGCTGTAGGAAGAGTTTCCCTTAAATCTGCAATGATTTGAAATTTGCTGTGAATCCATTAAAAGGCATTGCCATTCCATAGTCTCTGCAATTATTAGCACCCTAACAGTTTTTGGCATAGAAGCTTCTAACAATAACTAATACATCTGATTAGTTTGAGAAAGTCGCCACCTTCATGGTTTAGCTGAATAAGAGAGGTGGCCCAAATAGACCACAAAATGACTTAACAGCTGTTTTTTGATAGAACAATACAGGGCTTACATCTAGCCGGTAGGATAGTTTGTACTCTATGTGCCTGGAAGGAATTCCTTGAGATTATAAAAGCATTCAACAATAGAATTCATAATTCTGTAACCATTTTCCTTTTTTTTTTTTTTAAACACAAAGGCACTGTAAAGAGAGAGAATGATTGGAGGGTAGGACTTCTATTTTATATCAAGATAAATTAAGTTACTGTACTTTTGGTGTATCAGGATCAAATGAACACACACTGGCCAAGGAATTTCAACTTGGTGGGGCTCTCTTCAGAGAGCACTCTTTGAAGAGAGTTCTCCTAATAGGAGACAAATGCTTTTGGCTCTATTTCTACTTTTAAAATCTATTTTTTCCTCACGTTACACTTTGCAACAGACTTAGAAGAATGTCATTCTATGAATCAAGATTTGACTAGGTCGTTAACTCACAGTGTGAGTTTGAGAAAGTTATTTAATGTCTCTGGTCTGGAGTTTACTCAAATATAAAATTAAGGTTTGTATTTAGACCAGTGATTTTTGACCATAACAGAATCCCTGGGAGTTGAGGGTGGGTGATGTGTACTTTGGAATATCATATTTAACATTATAATTTTACTTTTGGAAAGCAAAAATAGTTATTTGTAGTTTTTACACTACAATGACTGAAAATAAAGTTCTTTGTCAGTAGATATATATATATATGTACGTATATCTACCCTCTATATATATGTATATATATATATACATATATATGTGTGTGTGTATATGTATGTATATACATATATATATATATATATGGAGATAGACAGTCTTCCACATATCAGTATTTTGAAGGCACATCTACCTAGAGAGATAGAAATGGAAGTCAGGGATAGGGTAGCCAATTGATGTTTCTCTCTCACATTGATGTTTCTCCCTCCCTCCCTCTCCCTTCCTCTCTAAAATCATAGAAGGTTCCTTAATTTTGGTTTGTCTGATGTTTTTCTAACAGTTGAGTGGGGTTATGGGTTTTGGGGAGGAAGACCACAGTAGGCAAGTGCCATTCTCATCACATCATATCCACGTGCTATCCACGTGATTGTCTCTGGTACTGCTAACTTAATCACCAGACAAATGTAAGCCAGTGATTTGACAGGCTTCTCCACTATAAAGTTACTGTTTCACCCCCTTTCGTACTACTTTTTGGAAGCAAGTCCCCAAATGTAGCCCACACTCAGGTGTGGTGATGGGTGATTGTGGTGGTGAATTAAGCTCTACTTCCTTGATGGGGGAGTATCTACGTAAATTATTTCTAATTTTTCTGTACAGGAGATCTTTCTCTTCTCCCTTATTTCTGTATTTATTTAATCGTTTATTAGTATGGATTCATAGATATTTATTTGATACTTTGAGCTATATTCAATACTATCTTCTTCATTTTGTTGTTCAAATTATTCCTGCTTTGGCCATTGGGAGACTATTTATGTATTCATTTATTTATTTATTTACTTACTTACTTATTCTTTGGGAGACCTTTTAGTTGGTTCCTCTGTCCCCTTGACAGGGCCCCATCATTGTGGAGCCTTTTCTTTTTTTCCTTTCTTTTAGCAATTCCTTACTTTCTCCTACTACAAGAAGTGCTATCTTGTATATTCCTTACCCTCGTCCTAGATCAACCATTTATCCAAGACGCTATGGTTCCCTTTATTTTGACAGAGAAACCAAGATGTGGGAGCTGGGTGTGCTCACTGCTTCTGAGGTGTCATTGTTTCTGGACAGAGCTGGGAAATGTGTATGTATATTGACACATGCACACACACAAACCTATAATTATTGCTGCCTATCAATTTCTACCTAGGTTAAACTAAACATGAGTTTATGCTGAGGTCTCCGCCTCTAATCCTTTTTGTTTGTTTGTTTTCTAATGAGAGTAGTCATACTCTTTTCAATCTACCTCACTATTTCCTGAGCACTTACGCCAAGGGGCCCCAGTTGGTGCTGTTCAGACAATTACTTATATGTTTACCAAGTGTCACCACATTTTCATGAGAAAGAACTAATTTTATTTTCACAGGGACTGTGAAATGTTAGGGAGGAGAGAGATGATGAGAAACTTTGTTGCCCATTCCAGGAAACGCTGGTGAGAGAAAGAGGCAATGGGAGTAGCCAAGGAATTGAAGCTCTGCTTGTCCTTGATGCCTCCTCTTTAGCAGAGTTCACTCTCCAGACTGGGGACTTCCTCTATTTAAATGTGAGCGCCCTTCATAAGGGGCATGAATCAGGTTTCTCCCTTCACTGGCTTACAGAAAATCGTCATATCAATTCTATTTTTATAATTCTAATTATGTTGCTTATATACTCAATTAAAGCAGGGTCCCTTTTTTCTCATTAGAAGCTACTTTCCATTTCTTAGAAATCTTTAAATTTACTAAAGTGTCAGCAGAAGAAGGGGAACAGAATGCATTGTGAACAGAGAAAATGAATTCACCATGAAACTCCCAAGCAGAGTTGGGGAACCTGTTTTATTCTGGGCTCAGTGTTTCCTGACATTGTGAATTCAGGATTATTTCAGAGAAAATGATGGCATATAACAAGTAGCTTGGAAAACCATGAATCTGGAAGACTTCTTATGTGCCTAAGCTGCTGACTCCTGTTTCAAACAATACTACGATAGAACTTTTTGGAAAATTAATAAATATCCCTAATTTTTCAGGTAAAAGCCTTGCAAAACCAGAATCTTTTCTACTTTCTTATTTCATTTCTTTGTATTCCTGGCCATCCTCCCTGCTCTTTAGTCATACTAATTTCAGCATTATTTTATGAACTTTTCTGCACTTTCTTTTAAAAAATATATATATCTTATTGATTTTTTACAGAGAGGAAGGGAGAGGTATAGAGAGTAGGAACATCCACGAGAGAAACATTCATCAGCTGCCCCCTGTACACCTCCTACTGGGGATGTGCCCATAAGCAAGGTACATGCCCTTGACCAGAATTGAACCTGGGACCTTTCAGTCCACAGGCCGATACTAGTCTATCTACTGAACCAAACCGGTTAGGGCTGCACTTTCTTAATATGTTTGGAATGCTTTCCCCCATTCCCTCATCAAAGGCTTACACATTCATCATTTTAACTCAGATGTCATCTCTGACATGAAAATATCCCCCAATTTTCCCAGATAGAAAAAATTACCCATAGTGCATATGCTTGTCTACCCTACTAGCTAATATCTAATTCATCTGTGCATCTCTAAAGCTTAATAAAGAATAGACATTCAATAAATTTTTGTTGAATTGATTAACAAAGGACTTAACATATTTATACATAAAGTTGCTGCGATGCTGCTTGGTGGATATCTGAGCTTCCTCCTGGGTAAATGTACAGAGTATTTAGAGGAAAAGATGCACTGAAGTGGCAACCACACCTCCTAGTTTCTCCAATCTCAGCTCGGCCTTAGAAAAGTCCCTTCAACTTTCTGGGCCTATTTCTTTACACAACTAGAAGATTCTACGAGATCAATTATTCTCAGTCTGGAATAAAATTATAGGCTCAAATATTTTGTGTCAGATAAATCTTTGTGATCCTCTGAGAAGATGATTGCTAATCCTATGAAATATGATTTCTGGGATCCTTACAACTTTCAAGTGTATTCTATCCATTGTCACACATTCTATTACTTCCATGTACGTTTACATTATTGCCATGACATGCCTTCTATTCATACTTGCAAATATACTCCAGAAACTTAGCTGCAATACTTTAATATTTCTACCTTTCCCATACATTAATAGCTTAAAGAGATCCTTTATTCATTCCGTCTAAAGCTTTTGCACTTAACCGAATGAACCAGCAGTTTATTCTGAGGACATCTCTTGTAGCTTAAAAAAAAGTAGGTTAGTAGTTTTCAAAATAAATATTATACTTTACCTTCAGGGCTTGTGATGAGAGAAGTATATAATGCTTAATAAAACAAAAAAACCTAACCCGCTCGTAGACCTAAAGAACAAGGAAAAACATGCTGAGTTTTTCCTTGGCAGACCCTCAGACTGAATTAGTAATTTTCTAGGCGTTCCTAAAGTACCTATCACATTCAACAGTATGTCTTAAGTTTTTGCCTCTCTTACTACTCTGTACCTCATAGAAGGGAAATTTATATTGTTTATTCTTGTATCCCCAGTCTCTTAAGGCATGATAGATCAATATTTGTTTGATAAACAAATAAGGGCCCTAGCAGGGTAGCTCAGTTGGTTAGAATGTTGTCCCCATATGCCAAGGGTGGCAGTTCCATCCCTGGTCAGGGATTATACAAGTATCAACCAATAAGTGAAATAACAAATCAATGTTTCTCAAGTCAATTAATAAAAAATAGATAAATAGTCCTGACAGGTGTTTCTCAGTGATTAGAGCATTAACCTGAGCACCTGGTTAATGTGCTTGATTCTGGTCAAGGGCTCATACCTGGGTTGCAATTTCTGCCCCAGCCCTGGATGGGGGATGTTCAGGAGGCAACCAATTGACATGTCTCTCTCACGTCGATGTTTATTACTCTCTCTCTCTTTCTCAAAAACTTAATAAAAACATATATTTTTTAAAAGATGCACATTGAGGTATATTATGGCACATTTCAAAACATCACAGATAGGAGATAAAGCTTCCAGAAACAATGATACATACAGGGCAATACACAAAGGTGTATGGGTCATATACAAAAGTAAGAATTTCATTAGACTTCTCAGGAATAGCATTGAATGGTAGAAGACAATCCACAATTCTAAGGAAAAGTGAATTCCAACTTAGAATTACAAACCCAAATTATCACATCGATCAAGTGAGGCGGTCAAATAAAGATATTTTCAGACATGCAAGATCTCAAGAAATATTTACCTCCTTTATCCCTTTTCTCGGGAAGCTACTAGAAGGTGTCCTGTACCCAAATGAGGAAGAAAAATAAGACATGGGATCCAGAACACAGGGGACAGACTCTCACAAAGAAGTAAGGAAAATTCCCAGGACGATGATGATGAAGGGAAATCCCAGAACAACAGCTGTGTCATTGGCTTAGTGAGCAACAGTTAAGATGGGAATGGAAGAAATATTTCTGAGAAAAACACATGCCTAAATAGATGTGTTACTTGATGAGCTTGAATGAATAAGATTTACAGTTTGGGCAGGACATTTGGGGAAAAATTAATAAGTATATAGAATGCTTAATAATTGAGACAATGATTAACACAGGGAAAAGTCTGATAAAAAGGAAATATGATCATAGTATATTACACAGACTCACCCTGAAAAGTCTTTTCAAATTCATAACATAAATTAAAAATTGGCCAGGCTGGTGTGGCTCACTGGTTGAGTGTGGACCTATGAACCAGGAGGTCATGGTTTGATCCCAGGTCAGGGCACATGCCTGGGTTGTGAACTCTGCCTTAGTGTGGGGCCTGCAGGAGGCAGCCCGTCAATGATTCTCTCTCATCGTTGATGTTTCTATCTCTCTCCTGCTCCCTTCCTCCCTGAAATCAATAAAAATATATTTTAAAAACTAAAAGTAAATAAAAATTGATTAACCCACAGCCGTGATGACAGTTTGGGGAAGATGGGGGAGTGAGTGTGGAGGGGAGGGGACAGAGTTGATCCAAGGCCAAAATAGGATCCTACACTTAGTGGGAAAGAGACCCTCACCCCCTAAACAAAGGACATTTCCCTCTGAGGCTGCTCAAGTCCTGAACACCCTCAGCCTGATAGAAGACATTAAAAGGTGGTCAGAGGAAATTGGAGGGGACTGGTGGAGCGGTCTCTAGGCAGCGAGATTGCAGTATTGTCCACCCCCACTCGCCAGCGCCCCGGGGAAAGGGGCAAGGGCTGCTACCCCCAGCCCCCGCCTTCGGACGGTGCTGCGCCCTGGCTTTTGCTTCCCGCAGGGACTCCGTGCCCGGGAAGTCGGCGGCTGCTGGGGGCAGGGGA
>NW_006291007.1:2443383-2444592 GCF_000327345.1 Myotis davidii
CCCAGTGTCCGCCTGGGCAGGGAGGTGGCGGGTGAGTGGAGTACAGAGGAGCAGAGGGCGTTGACGGTGGAGTGGCGTTTGGGACGTGCCATGGTTCAATCCGGCCTTTACAAGCTCTAGAGTACTGCGTGGCTTTTAAAATTGGGTAATTTAAAAAAGGAAAAAGAGCCCGGCCGGTGTTGCTCAGTGGATTGAGTGCCGTCCCAGTCCCATGAACCAGGAGGTCACGGTTTGATTCCCAATCAAGGCACATGCGGGGTTGTGGGCTCAACCGCCAGCAGGGGGCGTGCAGGAGGCAGCCGATAGATGTTCCTCTGTCCCTGAGGTTCTCTCTCTCTCTCTCTCTCTCTCTCTCTTTCTTTCTAAAATCAATAAAAGAACCATTAGCGGCCTCGAGGAACCCCAAAGCCTAGATTTCCCAGCAGGTCCTTGGGCGAGTCACCTCACCCTTTGGAAGGGGGGTTGCTCCTTTGTTCAAGGAACCTTCACCCTCCTGCAGAGCTGCTGTAAGGTTTAGTGACAAGGCAGGCCAAGTGCTGTGCCAGAGCCTGTGATGAGCACAAACTAGTTGCTCAGTGAGCTTTAGGAATGAAGTGATTTCAGGATGAATAAAGGATTTTGCAGCCCAAAGCAACCTCTTGCCCACAATACCCCTGTGCTGAAGGGCTGGCTGCAGTGGCTCTGATCCAATTTGAACGTGGGTTCTTGAGCAGACCGAGGCTGTAAAGGAGAGAGCAACAATAGCGCTGCTTGTGTGAACAACTTGAGGTCTTTTTAAATGTCAATTTGTACCTGGACAGCTCCCAGGTTATGGAGGCTTAGGGTAAGATGGGGAGAAAAGGGAGCAGGATGTGCGAAAGAGACAGTATGCCCTACTTATTATGAGGATCTTATTAGCAATCAGATAGGTTAGGGAGTGGAATTATTCACTTTACAAAGTGAAGTGTTCCTCACAGGGAAAACAGATCACAAGTCTCTTTTTTTTTTAAATATATTTTTTATTGATTAAGATATTACATATGTGTCCTTGTCCCCACGTTACCCTCTACCCGCCCCCGGTCATGTCCTCCCCTCCCCCCCATTGTCCGTGTCCATTGGTTAGGCCTATATGCCTGCTCACTGTCAGCTTCTTGAAGAAACCCAACAAAAGCAACAATAACCTTTGCTTTTCTCATAGCTCATCTTGATACAATAAATGTCTGTGCTGCC
>NW_006291007.1:2445716-2454923 GCF_000327345.1 Myotis davidii
GTGTGGGAGAGCTTCTGTGCTGGAAACCCCCTTCTGGGGCGCGACTTGCTTCAGTGGGGCTTTGATGCTCACTGAGACTGCACCCCGAGTGTGTCCCTTATAGCTCTGAGAAGTTGTGATCTGAATGGTCCCCCTCTGACCACTGGGTACAGTGGCTCTTGAGTCTAAGGAGGTGCTAATTTAGCCTCTGCCTGAGGTTACACAGCAGGAACTACGAAGAGGGCTGCAGATTCCCCTTCCTTTGTTTTTGGAGTTTGGAAGTGCCTTGATAAGGCTCAGCTGTGAAGGATGCAAGCGCTGTGGGGCCTTGAGCCTTCTCTTATAAGTTCTGGGTCTGTCTGACCCGGCTGCAGTTAGGTTAATTACAGGTTGCAAATGGCTGGGGCATTCATATGCAAAAGCCTCTGCGGCAGCCTGGGTGGGCGAGGTCTCAGGGAATCAACGGGCGGAGCAAGCAGCTATGGCGGAGCCTCAGCCCTGCCCTAAGGAGCCGTGAGTCTCAATGTCCTGTACGGCTGCAAGCACCTCTGAGGGAAAGCCGCCCTCAAGATCGCCCGCTGCCAGACAGTCCAGTTTCTCCCCGTATGAGTCCTGGGTCCCCAGAGACTTCCCGGAACCGGAGATCAGACCAGTTGGGAGCTTGTGACTCCCTCTGGATTCAAAAAGACAGCCGCGTCCTCAGGTGCCAGCCCCTTTCCGCGCGCGCGAGCTCCCTACCTCTGCGCTTTACTTCTGCAGCTTCTCTGGTTCTCAGTGTGCTTTTCTTTCCTTCTAGTTGTAGAATTTACAGTCAGCCAGGCTTCCTGTGGTTCTGGATGCTGTCCGTATTGTTTCTGAGGTGTTATTCAATTGTTGTGTGCGGCAGCAATTTCCCGGTGTTTATCTATGCCGCCATCTTAGTTTCTCCCCGATCACAAGTCTCTTAAGGCAGGATCTTCTCTGGTGTTTAAAAGCAACAACGTGTTAAATAAAAGCGGTCGTGTTTCCAGCAGTTTGCTGTAAAGTGTCAATCAGAAGTTAAGATAAAGCAAATTTTTATTTTAATAGCCCAACTAACCCTAAGAAGATGCTGCAGCTGGGATTTGAACTAGAGTTTGATTCTGAAGTCTCTCATTTTTCTTTTCTATTAAAATGTTTCCTTGAAATATTTTTATTTCACTTCTAAATGTGTGAATGGTTGGGTGGGCAATCCTCCAAGCTTTTTTTTTCTCACAACACAAACATATACATGTTTCTTTTTAAATATATATTTTATTGATTTTTTTACAGAGAGGAAGGGAGAAGAATAGAGAGTTAGAACATCGATTAGAGAGAAACATCCATCAGCTGCCTCCTGCAAACCCCCTACTGGGGATGTGCCCGGAACCAAGGTACCTGTCCTTGACCGGAATCGAACCTGAGACCATTCGGTCCACAGGCCGACGCTCTATCCACTGAGCCGAACTGGTTAGGGCAACATATACATGTTTTAAATGTATTATACAGTAACTACTGTTCTATAACTTACCTTTTTTATTTATTTATTTTTTAAATTTATATTTTTATTGATTTCAGAAGGAAGGGAGAAGGGTAGAGAGATGGAAACATCAATGATGAAAGAGAATCACTGATTGGCTGTTTCCTGCACTACCCCTACTGGGGATCGAGCCTGTAACCCAGGCATATGCCTTTGACTGGAATTGAACCCGGGACCCTTCAGACTTCAGGCCGATGCTCTATCTACTGAGCCAAAACAGCTAGGGCTAACTTGCCTTTTTTAGATTTAACAACATATTGTTGGCCTATTTCCATCTCATATACATACACTCCTCCATCTTTTTAATAGTTGCATATTATACCATTGCCTGGATGTACTTTAATTTATTTAACTACTTCCTTGATAGACAATTTAGGATCTTTACAATGTTTTGCTATTACAAACATTGCTTCACTTCAGTGACCATCCTTATACATATATGTTTGTGCACTTTCGTTAATATTTCTGTAGATTTGTATATGTCAGAATAATTGGGCCTTAACGCATGTATGTTTAAAACAGTGGTGCTCAACCTGTGGGTCGCGACCCCTTTGGCGGTCGAACGACCCTTTCACAGGGGTTGCCTAAGACCATCCTGAATATCAGATATTTACATTAGGAGTCATAACAGTAGCAACATTACAGTTATGAAGTAGCAACGAAAATAATTTTATGGTTGGTTCACAACATGAGGAACTGTATTTAAAGGGCCAGAAGGTTGAGAACCACTGGTTTAAAATGTTGGTAGATACTGCCAAAATGTACTCACAATAAAGATGGTGGTTTTAATCGTTATGGCCCACTGTCCCTCCAGCAAATGAGTGAATGCATTTTAAAATAGCTGGCTTCCCGGCCTGCTGGTGTGGCTCAGTGGTTGAGCATCGACCTATGAGCCAGGAGGTCATGATTCAATTCCCAGGTTGCGGGCTCAATCCTCAGTGTGGGGGCCTGCAGGAGGCAGCCAATCAATGATTCTCTCATCATTGATATTTCTATCTCTCTCTCCCTCTCCCTTCCTCTCTGAAATCAATAAAAATATATTTAAAATAAGAAAATAAAATAGTTGGCTTCCTCTGTGCTAGTGGCAGCTGTGTGCACCCATAGGGAAGGGCTACTAATGGAGAAGGAGAAAGACTGTGACCAAATTTTGAAGGAGAAAGCTCCTTCTCTTGGGTGCTTTGTGTTAACTCAAACGAATGTTATTCACTGAAATATAGTGGGGGAACGTCAGGTTTGTGGCTCTCTTGTGGTACATAAAGCTTCACTCTTTAAAAGAACATGACATTTGAATTTCTAACAGTACACTCGCTTGGTAATAAAACAAATAAATGGAAGATTGTTAAAAGTGACCAAATAATCATCTATTGTTGTAAATCCAGAGTTTCCATTTTGCTTCAACAAGGCACATCCACACTGTAAGTGGATCCCAGCTTGCCTTAGGAGTGTGACTTTAAGAGAAACCAAATGGCCCCAAAGAGAACATTCCTCCCTGTGCTTCCTAATAAATGATCAAAGCTCCCAGGGTCAACGGGCTACGGCTTTGAAGAACATCTCAAACGTTTCATTTGGTAGAAAATGCAATACCCTCACTCTTCTCCATGTGATGGCAACTTTATGAACCAAGAATGGTATTTTAGTTAGAACTGACACAGTCTCTTCTAAGACACTCATGCAATTGGGCATCATTGCAAATGGACACAGAGAGCAAGAATGGGGCACAGAGCTTCAAGATAATGGAATTAAAAACAGTTCAAAATGAGACCTAACTGCAGGAATTTGTGGACCCTTACTCCAGGAGGCTCTTATTAATGTGATTCGGTGACTCTCCATTTTCTCCTGACTACTATGTTCCTTCCCCGACGCCGTTACTCTGTATACCTTTTCCATATTTCAATCTCTACTTACTCATAATGTCTGCTTCCTTACAATTTTGCCTGGCCAAGCTCTTCAAGCTCATATCTCTAACTCCTGGATTCTCTTTAGTTTTAACTCATATGTTCCCATCAAGAAATTCTTTCTTTCTTCTTAATGCAGAGTCCAAAGAGGGAGAGTTAAGTTAGTTCAGTTCACCTTTTCTTTCTTTTTTCTTTTCTTTCTTTCTTTTTTTTTTTTTTTGGTGAATCCTTACCCAAGGATATTTTTCCATTGATTTTTAGGGAGAGTGGAAGAGAGAGGGAAAGACAGAAACATCGATGTGAGAGAAACATACCAATTGGTTGCCTCCTGCATGCACCCTGACCAGAGCCTGGGCCGGGGAGGACCCTACAACCAAGGTATGTGCCCTTGACCGCAATCCAACCTGGGACCCTTTGGTTCACAGGCCGACGCTTTATTCACTGAGCCAAACTGGTTAGGGCACTTCAGTTTATCTTTTCATGCCAGGGTATATTACAGGTTTTTTGCCAGCCAATGGATTGGTTGTCCTTGAGTCAGAATTTTTCTTACTGTGACCTGATTCGTAGTGACAAATTGCCCAGGTCAGGTGGTAAGAAAAAGTAGCTGTGGGTAGACCATTTTCCTTTAGGAAGGGTTTTGAGCATATTAAATATTGTGAGTGACTCTTATAATAGGTGGCATGCATGATACAGAGTTGATTTTTTTCAGTGAATGTTTATTGAGTACCTAGTGGTTTTCAATGTTAGGTTCTAGGAACTAAAGAAAATATTCGTTCTCTCTTTCATGGAAGTCACAGCATTATGAAGGATAGACATACAGATTAAAGAAATAAGTTACAATGCAAACTACATAGTACAGTACAACTGTACAGATATTCATTCATTTAGTCAACCAATAGGTAATGGGCACTTACTACGTGCCTAACTCTGGAAGTTGAGCAGCAAACAATTTCAGCTCCGTGGAGCTTGTGTTTCAGTGCTTGTGTGGAAAGACAACACTATGTTAGATAGTGGTCAGAGAAGAAAAAGCAAGAATGTAGAATAAGGGTGGTAGAGGGAGGATAAACATAAAAGGCCTCCCAGAAGGAGTGACATTTGAGAAGGATTTGAAGTAGGCGAGGGAATGAGCCGTGAGTTTATCTGGGGAAAAGAATTCCAGGTAGAGAGACTAGCCAGTGCAAAGGCCCTGCACTGTGATATTGAGGGCGGGTAACAGGGAGGCTAATGTATCTGGAAACAAGGGAGGAGTGGGAGATAAGGTCAGAGGGGAAAGGCAGTGGCTGGACACCACATGGCATTGTTACCGGAAAAGGGCAGTCAGCCGGGGGCCAGCTGGTAGTGTGTGGATTCTTGACTTCATGCAGAAAAAATTTCAAAACAGATGACTCTGAGAAAACATTTCTTAAAGCTGGGGACGTAAAACAAGAAAGGGCTTGGCATAGAAGAAGCAACAGAAGAATCTAGGCTGGGCTGCCCTAGCTCTCTGGGAAGTCAAAGAAAGGGATCAGGTTCAGGGGTAAGCCTGGGACGAGCCGCTGCTGCCCATTGCTCCCCTGGTTGCAAGCCTCATGGGTCCTTTAGAGATTAGGAGATGCATGCCTGTGGGGGAAGAACTGGGGGAAGAAAAGGGGAAGGGAATGGCAGGGGCTGCTCCCCAGCGGGAGAACACGCACTGGGTGCTATGTCTTGAGGCTTTTAGAAAACATATATTTTTATTGATTTCAGAGAGGAAGGGAGAGGGAGAGAGAGACAGAAACATCAATGATGAGAGAGAACCATTGATCAGCTGGCTGCCTCCTACATGGCCCCTACTGGGGATTGAGCCCCACAACTCTGGGCATGTGCCCTGACTGGGAATTGAACCGTGACCTCCTGGTTCATAGGTTGATGCTCATGCACTGAGCAACACCAGCCAGGCTGTCTTAAGGCTTTTATCTCTTTCTCACAAGCTGGAATGTTAGGGGAGGTCTCAGGGGAGGGTTTCAGCAGAATATTACTCTGTTTTCTAGGTATGCTCCTCCAGGCCATGGTCTCCACGGACTGGTCAGTATCAGGGCAGGGAGTCCTCAGTCATCGCAGAGGGTCCTGGTGTGGCCCATCCAGTTTTGCTGCATTTCTGGGCCTGAAGCTGAAATACAACTGAGGCCTAGATGGTATCTCTAGGGAGGCGACCTGTGTCTGCTGTAAATTGCTCTGTCATTTTGTTTAGCTGTCTCAGTATCCCTGTTCTACTTGCCTTGGCTTACCGGCCTCTCTTAGTATGGGGCTTTGTAGGCAAGTGAAATATTTTAGTTCTTACTCTGAGACAAGAAGCCGCTGTAGGTCTTTGAGGAGCATGTGATGTGGTCTGCCAGACTATAACAGAATAATGTTGGCTGCTGTTAAGAATAGATGCCTGTTTATATGTGGAATCTAACGAACAAAATAAACAAACAAATAAAACTGAAACAAGACTTATAGACACAAAGAACAGACTAATGGTCGCCAGAGGGGAGGAGGCTTGGGAGACTGGGTGAAAATGGTGAAAAGAGTTGGAAGTACAAATGGGTAGTTACGTAGTCATGGGGATGTAAAGGATAGCATAGGAAATATAGTCACTAATACTGTTTTACCCCCCGCCACCAAGAGTATATTGTTGCCAGGTGGGTACTGGAAATATCAGGGGAATACTTTGTAAAGTATATGATGGTTATAGAATAGTAAGAAGCTAGGAAAATCCAGGACAAGAGGAATAGGGAAACTGAGACAGATAGTTCAACTGCAGTTTGCAGTCACCTAACAAATCTTAACTTCCCTAAACCAAGGACTTAAGAGTAAATGGGTTGCACTTCTCCCCCACAACCAGAGGGAAAATAGCTTAAATCACCCTACTCAGGAGCAATTGAAATCTTGCTTCCCAGCATATGCCCTCAGTTTGGCTCAAATAGATTCTTTTGTTGTGTTGATCCTCACCCTAGGATATTTTTTCCCTATTGAGTTTTAGAGAGAGTAGAAGGCAGGGGGAGAGATAGAGAGATGGATGGAGTCTTGACTGGAATCAAACCCAGGACCCTTCAGTCCTTGGGCTGATGCTCTAACCACTGAGCACTAGCTAGGGCTCAAATAAATTCTTAAAAAAATTTTCAAAAAATTGCCCTAACTGGTTTGGCTCAGCGGATAGAGCATCAGCCTGCGGACTCAAGGGTCCCAGGTTCGATTCCGGTCAAGGGCATGTACCTTGGTTGCGGGCATATCCCCAGTAGGGGGTGTGCAGGAGGCAGCTGATCGATGTTTCGAACTCTCTATCCCTCTTCCTTTCTCTCTGTAAAAAATCAATAAAATATATTTTTTAAAAAATCACCCTATTCAGGGAGACAGATATTAGGTATCCAATTAACTGCCATTTGCCAACCACACCCAAGGACAGACAAATGAAGAGAATATATCTCATTTTGGTACATCAGTATAAAGCTGATGAATATTCTATTGATTCTGCCATATGACTTCCCCTAAATGTGCAGCCTTTAAAACTCCTGAAAATAAAGGTTCTGGGGTGCTCCCCCTTCAGGGAGCAGGCCCAAGCCACTTCCCAAATTAATAAAGGGACAAAAGATATTCCAGGCACAGGGAATAGTGTGTGCAAATAGCATGGAATGGCCGGTGAACGATCAGAAAGCTGGCATTTCTGGAGGAAGGTCATATTATTCACACACACACACACACACACACACACGCACACCCCAAACCTCTTCTTTGGCCGAAACAAGTTGGGATGAGCATGTGATGCTGAGGCTAATCAGTCCACGTCTAATTGGAGGGTAAAATGAGAAGAGAAAAAAGAATTTTTCCTTGTCACTTGTGCCTGGGAATAGACGTTGGAATTCAATTTAGAGAAATGGGTGTTACCTCACAACAGATCCTACCTGCTTCTTTCAGTGATTAAAGTGACATGTGATATTTATTTTCAAATTTTTGAAGGTTTGTTCAAGAAAGACCTGCAACGTACTTAAGCAGGATTGGGTTTCTATATGGGTCGGAGGCAAACTGAAAAAGAAGTTGACGTAGCTAATCAGCGATGGCTTTGATGAAATGTATTCATACACAAACAATTGGCAGGCCAATCATTTCAGAGCATGTTTTTTTTTCAAGATGTCAGTTTGTTTTAATAGTAGGTTGTTATCCCCAAACTACCATTTCTTTTCTTCTTCTCCTTTTTTTTTTTTTTTTTGTGAGTTTTCAAAAAGCAATAACGTAAGGCACGGGAAAACAACCCACAAAAATGCTTTTGCCAATTAAAAGAAAGTCTTTCCATGTACATGTGCTTGAACTGGAATAACCTGAAAGAGTTTTTAAAGATTTCATTAGAATAAAAAAAAACTTTAAAAAGTAGGATCTATTCGAATCTCACGTTGTCATCCGAGGCTCCCGCAGTTAAAGACCATGCCATCATTTCCATTCTACTTACCTCCTCATTTCCAGGGCTTATTAGCCAAGCTGTAAAAACTTGCCTCAGTTGAAATTTGGCAAGAGGACAAGGGCTGCATGCCAGAAGTAATTTACTATCCCGTGTGGTTTGCAAAGTAAAAGAAGCTATACATAATAGAAAGAGAAATGAAAAGTCCCCGGTTCCAAATATTTTAATGTGGATAATATGTGTCACCTCAAACTCTTCAGCTTTTGTTGCAGCAGTGTGAGATAACATGAAAGGTTTGAAAAGTACAGATGCTTGCATTCGCATCAAACAGTGGGCTCTGGTGTTCTTAGGCATCAAAGACCAATCTGTGTCTATCACTTCTGCTCTGACTTTGAAGTGGACCGGAGCTCTCTGTGTGGGAGAAGCGGGCAGGGGACTTAAGCAAGGTAGGGGGATGGGATTCCAGGTGATTTAGCATTGAAGTTAGTTACGTCCCTTTACCAAATAATAATAATCATAATCTATAATAATAAAAGCATAATATGCTAATTAGACCAGATGTCCTTCTGGACATCCTTCCAGTCATTCTTCTGGACGACCTTCCGGATGAAGCCAAGGCTGCAAGGGAAGCCTGGATCCCGGGTGCCAGAGGGAAGCCGGTGCTGGCAGCCTGGGGAAGGAAGGCCTACTTTTGCACATATTTCGTGCATCAGGCCTCTAGTAATAATAATAATAAAAGTTAAGCATTTCTATGTACTCACAACTGTAAACCTGCTTTGCCCCACTCTGTACATACTACCTTCTGGAAAATACTATTCTAGAATGTTCCTCATGATGGTCTCTCAGTCTTTGCTTCATTTCTGTGAAATCGAATTTCACTGTTTCCATAACTAACCTGACTTTTAGATTGCTGTAATGGTTAGAAACAGCTCTCTTAAGCCCAAATCTATTCTCCAGGCAACGAACTGTTGCTTCTAATGCCTTTCTGTGAAGTGGTGAGATTAAGTCCAATCTCCCTTTTCCAGGAGAACCCTTGAAAATAGTCATCATGTCCCCTTCAGTCTTCTCTCTTCCAGACTGTGCACTTGTAATTCCTTTAACCTGTCCTCAGGTTACGTGGTCTCTACATTTGTCACCCTCCTGGTAAACTTCTTTGCATACTCTCCTGTTCTTTAGTGTTGCTTTTAATATTCTATACCTAATTTATCCCATAAATGTGTTGATCAATGCTGGGCTTTATAAGACTTTGCCAACATAATCTTGAGCCTCTAATTCTAATAATGTTACCTAACCTGGCTGTATATTTTCTTCAGCCATGTCATAGTGTTGGGTTACTTTGAATCTATTACTAAAGTACCTCAGTCTTTGTTATTTGAACTGCTGTTAAACTAGGTTTACATCAT
>NW_006291007.1:2455232-2461714 GCF_000327345.1 Myotis davidii
AAAGACCAATCTGTGTCTCTCACTTCTGCTCTGACTTTGAAGTGGACCGGAGCTCTCTGTGTGGGAGAAGCGGGCAG
Organism: Myotis davidii; assembly: GCF_000327345.1. Classification (NCBI taxonomy): domain Eukaryota; kingdom Metazoa; phylum Chordata; class Mammalia; order Chiroptera; family Vespertilionidae; genus Myotis; species Myotis davidii. The sequence continues at coordinate 2,455,310 of NW_006291007.1, forward strand.
GGGACTTAAGCAAGGTAGGGGGATGGGATTCCAGGTGATTTAGCATTGAAGTTAGTTACGTCCCTTTACCAAATAATAATAATCATAATCTATAATAATAAAAGCATAATATGCTAATTAGACCAGATGTCCTTCTGGACATCCTTCCAGTCATTCTTCTGGACGACCTTCCGGATGAAGCCAAGGCTGCAAGGGAAGCCTGGATCCCTGGTGCCAGAGGGAAGCCGGTGCTGGCAGCCTGGGGAAGGAAGGCCTACTTTTGCACATATTTCGTGCATCAGGCCTCTAGTAATAATAATAATAAAAGTTAAGCATTTCTTTGCCTGCTGTTTTTAACCACTGAGCTATCTGAGAACTTAATGTTCAGATGTGACAATGAATAATTAAAGAGAAGTTCAAGCTATTTTGAAGTTTACACTTATGTATTTTAAAGGCAAGAACAGAAGTTTTGACTTGATTTGCAAACATCTGCTATCGTCCATCTGTCTGACTCCCTAAGAGATTGTCTTAGGGCCCTTAGACCCCTCATCCCTGTTTTCCAAACTGGGCTCAATGGGGCCAGTGTTTCTCCAACAGGGGTGGGCAGGATACATCTTTCTGGGATTAATCTTACATGATGACATGAAACATACACACAACAATTTATATTAAATATGTCTTTTAATTTGATTTCAGAGAGAGGAAGGGAGAGGGATAGAGAGATAGAAACATCGATGGGATGAGAGAGAAACATCATCTATTGCACACTCCTACTGAAGGTAGAGCCCGAAACCCTGGCATGTGCCCTGACCGGGAATCGATCTATGACCTCCTGGTTCAGGGGTCGACGCTCAACCACTGAGCAACACCAGCCAGGTTGGGCCAATAATTTATTTTAAAAGGAATACATTGTGGGCTTGGATGAAAAATTCACATGTACTCTTTTGGAGAGGGAGAAGGCTTTGGCCATTTGTGTTTCAATATTTTTCTCTTGAAAGGAATGGTACCCTCAAAGAGAGAGTCTGGTCATTACTTTTTTCTTTTAAATGAAAGTATAACTTTCATGAAGTGCACAAATCTAAAGTTTGAACCTCAATGGATGGATTTTTGCATATGTGTACAACTGTTACAGAATAGTAAGAAGGTAGGAAAATTCCAGGACAAGCAGAATAGGGAAACTAAGTTAGACAGCAGTTTGCAGGCCCCTAGTAAATCCTATTTTCCCTAAACCAAGGACACTTAAGAGTAAATAGGTTGCACTTCTCCCCAAACAGAGGGTAAGTGGCTTATATCACCCTACTCAGGGAGAGAGATAGCAGAAATTCAATTGGTGTAATTTGCCAACCACATCCTTGGACAGATGAAGTTAAGAGAATAAACCTCGTTTTGGTTACAGCGGCATAAAGCTGGTGAATATTCTATTGAGATCCTCTCCTAAGACCTCCTCTAAACACCCAGCCTTAAAACCCCTCATAAAAAAGGTCCCAGCACACCCTCTCCCTCCAGGGAGCATGCCCTTGCCATTCCCTCCTCCCCCTCCCCCCCCAGGCATGCGTCTCCTAAACTCCTGGGGACCCCACAAGACTTGTAACCAGGGAAGCAATGGGCAGTGGCAGCTTGTCCCAAGCTAACCCCCTGAACTTGTCTCCGGGGTCCCCTTTTCGCTCACTTCTCAGTGAGCCAAAGCAGCACAACCTAGGATTTCCTGTTGCTTCTTCTAAGTCAGTGATTCTCAACCTTCCTAATGCCGCGACCCTTTAATAAAGTTCATCATGTTGTGGTGACCCCCAACCATAAAATTATTTTCGTTGCTACTTCATAACTGTAATGTTGCTACTGTTACGAATCATCATGTAAATATCTGATATGCAGGATGTATTTTCATTGTTACAAATGGAACATAATTAAAGCATAGTGATGAATCACAAAAACAATATGCAATTATATATGTGTTTTCCGATGGTCTTAGGCGACCCCTGTGAAAGGGTCGTTCGACCCCCAAAGGGGTCTCGACCCACAGGTTGAGAACTGCTGTTCTAAGTTCTTCCTTGTTTCACAGATCTAAGTATATTCTTTGCTGCGATGAATACATTCTTGCTTGTTTTTCTACACTTTGTCTCTTGATTGTAATCTTTCCTTCAAGGAGACAAGAACAGACAAAACCAGTGGGGTAAAATGTGAAAGGAAAGAAAGAAAAGCTCAGAGGTGGGAGCTGGTGAATGCTAACCCGATTCCTCTTTCATAAATCACACAGAGGATCAAGGTGCTCATGTGAATGTTGAAATAAACAGGTCCAGCAAGAACTCCTGCTTTGGTTCTGTATCATCCTACAAAAGAACCGAGCTGTATAGTTATTTTGAGTGTAGTAATTACACCAACAATGTAGCATCCCAGCTGGGTTGTCTGATGGTTTTCTTAGAAATGCTAAGCTGCTTTATGGTTTAGGAGTGTCTATATCTTACTGATTTTATTCGATAACACACAAACTTTTCAATACCAAGATCTCATCTTCTAAAAAATGTTTCTGATGTCCACCCCTGGCCATAAGTTTTTGTAAGACCTTCTCCTACACAGCCAGGACCATTATTTAAATAATAAAAATCTCTCCCCATTAAAAAGTTAATCAGCCAATTATTGATTCTAATTGGCACGTGAACAACCAGTGTTATCACACTGGTTTCTAAATCTAGCTGAAAACCACAGAGTGCTTTGGATTGCCTGATCAGCTTTAGCGCCCCCGCGATTTACATTACTAACTTTTGTTTTGTTTTGTTTTACATATATTTTTATTGATTTCAGAGAGGAAGGGAGAGGGAGAGAGACATAGAAACATCAATGATGAGAGAGAATCACTGATCGGCTGCCTCCTGCATGCCCCCTATTGGGGATCGAGCCCACAATCAGGGCATGTGCCCTTGACGGGAATGAAACCCAGGACCCTCTGGTCCGAAGGCCAATGCTCTATCCACTGAGCCAAACCAGCTAGGGCTCATTACTAACTTTTTGAAATGTTTACTCGAAACAGTTCATTCTTGTATTATTATTTATTATATTATTTTTGTCTCACCCTGTACAACACGCTTTATTCTTTGTTTCTTTTTGTTATTCTTGGTGTTGGAAAGCAAGGAAGTGGGATGAGAGCAGAATAAAAGGAGACAATATTCTATAGAAAATGCACCTCACTTCTCTTTCAGGTAACGCCTACAGACCGGGAGGCGCTTTTTCTAAACCCCGCCCCACGCTAGCCCCGCCCCTCCACGCCGGTCCCCTGGGGCCGTCCTGAGAAGGCGGGGCCCTCGCTGCAATACCACAGTCGGCCACAGGGAGGAGACAGCGGCCGCAAGTGCCCGAGGGCCTCTCCGACGGCGGAGGCGGCGGAAACGGAAAAGGCGGGACCTAGAGCACACGTTACGTCAGCACGTGCGAGCGTCTGGGCCGGGTCTCCCGAATAGGTGGGCCCTCCCAGCGCGTGTCGGAAGTTGAGAGGCGCTTGGTGGGGTTCTAGAGTTCGGAGCTCATGGCGGAGATCATCCAGGAACGCATAGAGGACCGGCTCCCGGAGTTGGAGCAGCTGGAGCGCATCGGACTGTTCAGTCATGCGGAGATAAAGTGAGCTGAGGACGGAGAAGCGCTGGGGCGGGCCGAGGGGAGGTTGCGGCGCGAGCGTGCCTGTGTGCCGGGGCAGGGATGGGAGCACTTGACTTGTGTTTATTTTCCTATCGTGGCGGAAGCCCGTCTCTAGATGTTGATGATGCCTAGAATTAACTTCTCATTTTACTGCAAGGGGACCCGTCCCGCAAGACATACTGACAGCCCTTCAGGGAGCCGGGTCTTGGGGCTGTAAAGGTGATAAGACCAGGGTCCCTGCCCATCAGGCGCCGGCTGCCCTGCGGGTGGTGGGGGAGACGCGCTCGGATCGCAGTGCGGTGTGTACTGTGCGGTGACCGGAGATGCTCTGGGGATGCGGAGAGGGCACGAGGGCACCCCGGAGGAGCAGATAAGTCTTTCCAACAAGACTTGAGGGCGGGGCCCATTTAATTAAATTTCCTATTCTACCCCAGGGCCTAGCTAACAATCTCTGGCATAAAATGGGCACTCAGTAATTGGTTAACATTAAGTCTAATAGTTCTAAATGGTTTTCTGCCACTGTTTCTTCATTTTACAATGACTGTGAATGTACTTATGTGATTAGGGGGACCCTTAAAGTAAACATCGTTAATGAAATGGAACGTATCAGTGTGGACTCTGAATAAGGGCTCAGTGAATGTTGTTATTAACTAGAGACACTTATTGGTCTTGCATATCTTGTATTCTCCTAAAATGCACATTTTGTGTGTGTATTCCGTAGCTGAACACAGAGTCTTCTCCCATAAGTCCTTGTAGAAATAATAAACCTTTCTATGTAGAGACAATCTAGGTTTTGGGGTGTGTGTGTGTGTGTGTGTGTGTGTTTAGTCTGCATGTTGGGAACTCAGAAGTAAGAGGAATTTAGGAAAGAGTTGATTATTATTAAAATTTAAGTGACCCGAATTTGGAGTAAAAGGAATCTTTATTAATGCCAAATATAAATAATGCAAAATATTTAAGATTGTTTTAATTTTTTGCTGGTGGGAATGTTAGTGGTTTTGGCAATTAAGATGATTTTCATGAAAGTTTAAAAATATATCCTGATGCCCTTAAGAACACAGAAGTAATCATGTAAAAGAATACTTGCTTATGAAGGGTAATTGGGAATTATATGTTTTGGTAAATATGTTTTAAATATATAAAAAATTAAGAGACTTAATAAAACCCATAGTTATTTAAGCTTTGCTTTTTTAAAAAAATACTTTTTTATTGATTGCAGAGAGAGGAAGGGAGAGGGAGAGAAAGATTGAAACATCACTGATAAGAGAGAATCATTGATTCGCGGCCTCCTGCATGCCTCCCACTGGGGATCGAGCTGGCAACTAGGCATGTGCTCTTGACCGGAATCGAACCTGGGACCCTTCAGTCCGCCGGCTGACCCTCTGTCCATTGAGCGAAACCAGCTAGGGCTAAGCTTTGCTCTTTTCAAGTGTTACATTTTAAATGGCTTTCTCCTCAGGGCTATCATTAAGAAGGCTTCAGATCTAGAATACAAAATACAGCGAAGAGCTCTTTGTAAGGAAGACTTTATCAATTATGTTCAAGTAAGTGAATAATTTCATGACTTTTAACCTCACACATTTTAAATTAATTGAACGGCCAGCTTGATGTCAGTTTTCAATAAAGTTCTAGAACTGATGATTAGACAGGTAACTTATGAACAAAACAGGTGGTTTGAGAACAGCATTGCTCCACTAAAGCTTTAGTTCTTGGCAAACAACATTTATTTATTTTTTATGGAGTTAGTAGATCAGAGACTGCCAAAAACACCACATTGTGTATCAGGATTTCAGCAAGCGACTTGACAGACTCTTTTAAAAAAGTCTTTATTGTTGAGAGTATTACAGACTGTCCCCTGTCCCCGTTACTCCCTTCCACCTATTCCCGACACACCCCAGGCCTTTACCACCTGTTATCTGTATCCATAGGTATTGCATTCTATATAATGAAACCTGAATGTGCAAATTGACTGAATGGTGGAATGACCGGTTGCTATGACATGCTATGACCACCAGGGGGCACACGCTCAATGCAGGAGCTGCCCCCTGGTGGTCAGTGCGCTCCCAAAGTGGGGGAGTGCTGCTGAGCCAGAAGCTGGGCTAATGGCTGGCGAGCACAGTGGCGGTGGTGCTGGACTGCAAGAGGCCTGGACTGTGAGAGGGAGACCAAACAACCGGTTGACCGGTTGCTATGACGTGCACTGACCATCAGGGGACAGAAGCTCAAAGCACAGGATCGGGCTCCCTCCTATCTGGGTCGGGCCTGCGGGGATCGGGCCGAAACTGGCTATCCAATATCTCCCGAGGGGTCCCGGATTGTGAGAGAGTGCAGGCCAGGCCGAGGGACCCCACTGGTGCGTGCACCAGGCCTCTGATGCGTATAAGATCTTTCATTAATTTCTGACAGACTATCTCTTATGGGGGAAACAAAGGAGAGTGAGTTTGATGATAGTAGCTGGTTGGAAAGTTTATGCTTATGTGTCTGTAAGTCTGTCAATTTAGAAAGAGGTTGCCACAAGATTCTTCAGTCCTGTAAATGAATAGAAGATTTGAGTGAGGATAAAATATATATGCTAGCCCGGCTGGAGTGGCTCAGTGGTTGAGTGTTGACCTATGAACCAGGAGATCATGGTTCGATTCCCAGTCAAGGGTACATGCCTGGTTTGTGGGCTTGATCCCCAGTAGGTGGTGTGCAGGAAGCAGCCAATCAATGATTCTCTTTCATCATTGATGTTTCTATGTCTCCCTCTCCCTTCCTTTCTGAAATGGATTTTATATATGTTTAAATTAAATAAAACAG
>NW_006291007.1:2461726-2485880 GCF_000327345.1 Myotis davidii
GCTAATATGTTGGATGACAAAATCAGGATTCAGAAAGAACCCAATAACAAGATGAAATGTTTTAAGACTAAAGGTTCTGAGCTTGAATTAAACAAAACTAATGGGCCCTGGCTTGTGTGGCTCAGTTGGTTGAACATCATCCTGTGCACCAGGATGTGCAGGGTCGATTCCTGGTCAGGGCACATGCCCAGGTTGTGGGCTTGATCCCCAGGAGGGAGTGTGCAGGAGGCAGCTGATTGATGTGTCTCGCTTATTGATGTATTTCTCTCTCTCCCTTTCTCGTTTTCGAAAATCAAAAACATATTAAAAAATCACAACAACAAAATCCTAACGATATATACAACCTGGCTAAGAGTCTTGTATTTGAAAGAGGTTCTAGGGCTCATAGTAAGTTGTTAACTTAAAATGAGCCAAGAGCATATTATGTCAAAAAATAGAATTTAATGGATTATGTTAATGAAAGTAGGGTTTTGGGTAAGTTAAACAGAGGACATTGCAAATAGTAGGCACTCAGAAGATGTTGGTTTAAAAAAAAGTGTGGAGCAAGCAGTGTGTTAAGCTCAAGACTACATTTTAAGAAGGACTTTGAAAGGTTGGTTGGAAGGCAGCCAGGATGGAAACCTCATTCTAGGAGGATTTATTGAAGGAAATAGAGGTGTTTAACTGTCAGACTTAAGAAGTGGCAAATCACTTCACTCTTCAAATATTTAAGAATTGTGTGTGAACAACATAAACTGATGAACAAAAACAGATCCAGAGACACAGAAGCATCAATCAGACCGTCAACCCTCAGAGGGAAGGTAGGGGAGGGTGGGGGTTAGGAGGAGAGATCAAAGGACTTATATGCTAGCATATAGGCCTAACCAATGGACACAGACATCAGGGGGGGTAAGGGGATGGGGGGGAATGTGGGGATAAGGACACGTATGTAATAACTTAATAAAAAAATTAAAAAAATAAAGGCAGTACAAATAGAGGAATATGAAAAAAAAGAATTGTGTGTGGATTAGATTGATTTGTTTAGCTTTAAAAGAGAGTATGACTGAAATAAGTAGATTAAAAACATATATAAACACACACTCTTACATATATTTCCATATCCCCCACTTGCACACAACCATATAAACTTGCTATGAGGTATGAGGCATTTTATTTTTAGTATTTTTTAATTCTCACCTAAGGATATTTTTTTCGCCCGAGACCCTTGAGTTTGAGGGCCCGTGCTCTGCCCACCTGAGCCATATCAGCTAGGGCATATGTGTATTTTTCAGTTTTGTAGAAGTAAGGTGAATTTTCAGTGAATGCTAGGCATTTACTGTAGACGATACTTTTGATAGCAAATTACCTTCCACTTTCTATTCCTGATTTTTATTTACTTTATGATTTTAGCTAAATGTATTTCCTACATATGTAAAATGTTATAATTTTTCTTATTTTTGTCTTTTTTGGTATGTTTTTTTTCCACAGTATGAAATTAATTTTCTGGAGCTGATCCAGAGAAGAAGAGCTGTAAGTAGATGATTTTCTGGAAGTTTGAAAAAATATCGAATGAAATAGGGTGGCTCTATAGCTAGAACTTGGGTTTGGGAAACAGTTGGCATTGGTAAGTTGCATGATGATGTACTCATAATGGATGTTTGTAACTATTTGCTTCCTCTGTCAGTACTGTTGAATGACCAAGTAGGAATGCAGCTTTGGATAAATGTAATTAAACTGAGGCTTTGGTTTTTTTTTATGTTCTTTTTAGCGCATCGGGTATTCATTTAAGAAGGATGAGATTGAGAATTCTATTGTACACCGGGTACAAGGCATATTCCGACGAGCTTCAGCAAAGTGGAAAGTAAGTGATCAGAGCTTGCTTAACTTTAAGAGATGTGAAGATATGTATTATACATATTATGACGTGGATATTCCAATGTATTGTCTATTTCTATTCTTATCTTGGGTGTCTCAGTACTTATTCTAATGATGGTATCATTACCTGAAACCACTTTTTAAACCATTAAGAAAATTGATCTCACCCTAGCTGGTTTGGCTCAGTGGATAGAGTGTCGGCCTGCAGACTGAAGGGTCCCAGGTTAGATTCCAGCCAAGGGCACGTGCCCGGGTTGTGGGCTTGATCCCCAGTAGGAGGTGTGCAGGGGGCAGCTGATCAATGATCCTTTCTCATCATTGATGTTTCTATCTCTCTCTCCCTCTCCCTTCCTCTCTGAAATCAATAAAGAAATATATATGTATAAAAAAATTGATCTCATTACTTTATAGTTATTCTGTGAGGATGGTGCTTAAAGCAGTGGATTTGATACATAATTAAGGGTCAGAAAGTTGTTTTGATACCTCTAAGGAAAGACTGAGATGTGGGAAGATAAATGCTTAGAGTAGGGGCAGTATCTCAGTAACTTGATTTTCTTCAAGTTCAGCTCTGGGACTGGGACATATTATATACACTAGAGGCCCGATGCACGAAATTTGTGCAAGGGGCTTTGTTCTCATAGCTGCGGCGGCTGACCTCGGCCCTCACAGCCCTGGCTTCGTCCGGAAGGTCGCCCAGAAGGTCATTTGGCTGTCTGGTCTAATTAGCATAGTATGCTTTTATTATAGGTTATATGGGAAGTACTTTGGATTCCTAGGAATGACAAATTTTGGGTTGCTATTCTTTTTATTTTTTGGGGTAATCCAAACCCAGGGCTATTTTTCCATTGATTTTTATTTTATTATTTTTTAATATATACATTTTTATTGATTTCAGAGATGGAAGGGAGAGGGAGAGAGAGAAACATCAATGATGAGAGGGAATCATTGATTGGCTGCCTCCTGAACGCCCCCCACTGGGGATCGGGCCCACAATCCAGACATGTGCCCTTGACTGGAATTGAACCCAGGGACCTTCAGTCTTCTTTCCGATGCTCTATCTGCTGAGCCAAACTTGCCAGGGCTCCATTGATTTTTAGAGTGTGGAAGGAAGGGGGAGAGACAAACATCTATGTGAGAGAAACACATAGATTGGTCGCCTCTCACACATGCCCCGACCGGCTGCACGCACCCCAGGCTCGTGATTGAGCCTGCAACCGAGGAATGTGCCCTTGAGCAGAATTGAACCCGAGACCCTTTAGTCCTTGGGCTGACGCTCTATCCACTGAGCCAAACCAGCTTGGGCTGGGTTGCTATTCTTGATTGAGACCATTTAAAAACTGCATTGAACAAATTGGATAGACAACAAATTTTGTCTTGGAGCATGGTAGGTGGGAGTAGGGAACAGATTGAGTTATTGTGGTTAAGAGATCTGAGGCCTTGATGAGGAAGAGCCTAATACACTAAAGCCGTGGTTGGCAAACCGCGGCTTGCGAGCCACTTTCGGCTCTTTGGCCCCTTCAGTGTGGCTGCGAAGTTTCAACCGCACTGTACGTGCGCGCCCGCACGTGGTATTTTGTGGAAGAGCCACACTCAAGGGGCCGCTGTTTGCCGACCACTGCACTAAAGGGTGTCATAACTGATGAGATTTTCTGAAATCTGCCTTTGTTTCAAAGTTGTTTTAAATATAAAGTTCAAATTCAGGCAGCTTACTACATTGCTTTTCTTGCAGGATGATGTTCAACTTTGGCTATCCTATGTAGTCTTCTGTAAGAAATGGGTGAGTATTTGGACAGCGTGTCTTGCTCCCTCTTTCCTTCTTTTAGTTAGTTGGCCTTTTAAGCCCCATACTTGACTACTGAACTCATGTTTTCTCCAAAGGTGTCAGGGTGAACAAATGGGAAAGAACCCACGAAGGCTGAACTTTAGTGTAACATTTGCATAGCTGAATGATTCAGTGGCTTTCAATTCAGTTGAAAAGAAAATGACCTTTATGTGTATTTGTTCATTAAAGTTGAAAAAATTTTTTAAAAATTTTATTTATATTTGAGAGAGGGAGGGAGGGAAGAGGAGAGAGAGAGAAAGAGAGAGAGTGAGAGAGAGTCTTGTATGTGCCCTGCTTGGAGATCGAACCCACAACCCACGTGCATCGGGACAACTCTCCAACCAGCTGAGCTACCCACCCGGGGTCTGAATTTTTTAAAATTTATTTTATATTTAGGATATTTAGGTACAGTGGTTTAAGTAGAAGAAAACTATGATCGCCTTTGTATGCTTACATGCTCCTATTGATAGCCCCACTGGATTTTATAGATGGTAAGGGTACAGGACAGATCACTTAGAGATTAGTAGCAGCGATTTTGCTGTGTAGGAAGTATAATTTTTCTTCCTCTTTTCAGGCTACCAAAGCTCAACTTAGCAAGGTATTCTCTGCCATGTTGGCCATTCATTCAAACAAGCCAGGTATGGTGAAATCCTTGTCAATTCTTTTTCTACCTTTTATGTAGATGCATACTATTTTCCTGGTAAATCTAAAAACTTATTTTGAGAACGCGAGCTTATCTACTCGGCCTCAGGAGACTTGGTTCCTGAATAACTGCTTCTTCGTTCATCTCTGCCTGCTGTGTACTAGTTACTGTGTCAGGCGTTATATCTGTAAAAGAAACTCTTTGGTCCTTTGAGGGACATTCTATTTGAAGGCAGTCTTATTTAAGGCTTTTCAGAAACTTCCAGAGGAAAAGATTAATACAGATTTACAAGAGTGACTGGCACAGAGGAGGTGCTCGTGTTTTGTAAGAGAAACACTTCTCTTGTGCATACTGTGTGATGGTACATTATTTTACAGTGGAGGTGCTCCTGTGCCTGTTCTCAAGTATTAGGCTCCACTAGATATTTTACAACACACAAGTCTCAATTAGGCTACATTTGGCACTAGTTTATTCAGAAGAATACAGCAGGACAGCATAGGTGCCTTTCTTCAGTAGAGTGCTGCTGGCACTTCAGAGGCTAGTAACGGTTCAGGTGCGAGGGGATGAGTGGGTAGAGGAGCCACTCTGGCTTAGAAGACCCATGGATGGGCATAGCTTCAGGACCCTAGCCTACTAGTCCAGATGTGGTTACCAACCATAGGTCACTTTTTAAAAAAAAATATACTTTATTGATTTTTCTACACAGAGGAAGGGAGAAGGATAGAGAGAAACATCGATGAGAGAGAAACATAGATCAGCTGCCTCCTGCACACCCCTTACTGGGTATATGCCTGCAACCAAGGTACATGCCCTTGACTGGAATCGAACCTGGGACCCTTCAGTCCACAGGCTGATGCTCTAGCCACTGAGCCAAACCGGTTAGAGCCATAGGTCACTTTTGCCAAAGGTAATCTTGCTGACCTTTATTTAAAGTTCATAGGGAAATGGTTAGAATGCAAACTCAAGTTTAATTTCCCATCTAGAAGGACTAAAGTTTTGTTTTTTAAGCCTTTATTCCTAGCAGGTATGATAAAAATTTATTTTAAAAATTGAGCCAATTAAAAAAATTATGAACTATTTTAATTAGAGAAAAGAGGAAAATAATTTTATTTCATTGATTCTAAGATGCACAATTTTTTTCCAGCATTTTATCACTTTTAAAATTTGTATGTGACTTCAAATGATGTTGACTTTAGATCTGATGAAATTGTAATAGAACCATAATAACTACTTTTAGATGTTAATATTTACCTGTTTTCTTTAGGATATTCTTTGTAATTTTATTCTTTGTAATTTTAGATAAAGCAACAATACTTTACAGATAACAATTACAAACTCCTTCTCTCCTTTTCCTTCCTCTTTTGATAGGATTAAAAAATACTTTCAGTATTAAAATTGGAGCATTCATTTTTTGTATGTGTGCCTAAGTTAGTTACTTTATTAAAATGAAGTCTGATGTTTTCATTTATAGCTTTGTGGATTATGGCGGCCAAATGGGAAATGGAAGATCGCTTGTCTTCAGAAAGTGCAAGACAACTCTTTCTTCGAGCTCTGCGCTTTCATCCCCAGTCCGCAAAACTTTATCAAGAAGTGAGTGTGTGTGTTCATTCCATGAGAGTGATGTCTCACTTTGGTCCTCTGAGACACACATTCTTTAAGTTAAAAAAAACTTCGAATTACAGAGGCTAGTGGTTAGTAGGGAGTTGCTGGAGAAAGGGGGCTAGGAGGGTATATTTTGGCCAGTAGTAGGTTTTGACCCTGTGCGTCTTCTAGGTCAGTGGTTCTCAACCTTCTGGCCCTTTAAATACAGTTCCTCATGTTGTGACCCAACCATAAAATTATTTTCGTTGCTACTTCATAACTGTAATGTTGCTACTGTTATGAATCGTCATGTAAATATCTGATATGCAGGATGGTCTTAGGCGACCCCTGTGAAAAGGTCGTTCGACCGCCAAAGGGGTCGCAACCCACAGGTTGAGAACCGCTGTTCTAGGTTGTTAGTGAGACGTTAAAGCTCCTACCTGCCCATTATGGTTGGGAGGGGTAGGGAACTGGACCTTACTTTTCAGTCGGGGGGCAGGGGTTCAGCCATGTTTATAGCTTTGTTCTTATTATTTTCTTCCCTCTCACCCTCCATCCCTTCCTCCCTTCCTCCCATTGCCTTCTCTTAGCCTCTCTCCCTCCTTCCTGTCCATTTCTTCCACTTCTCCCCCACCTCCACCCACTTACCCCCTTTTGGCTTCTCTTCCCCTTTCTTGTCCATTTTCTTCTCATTCTCTTTGTCTCCTTTTCTTGAGATAGGTACTTTCTTCCCTCCTTGGTAGACTTACTTCCCCTTGGAGAGGTACACTGGGACAATGATGGCTATACTTTTGATGAAAGAAAACCAGACAAATGTTGGAAATGGTGCATTATTGGAAACTTTGCACCCTTTTCTGATGTATTTAGTCTTCCAATGAAAATTAGACCTCCATGCTGAGGGGAAAAAGATAATGGGTTTTCATGCTAATTGGTATTGTAGCTGTCCCAACCATATTTTTTTTTGTCTTATAGTAATTTAATGATGTTTTATATTGTACTCTTTTTTAAAAAAATACATTTCATTGATTTTTTTTTTTACAGAGAGGAAGGGAGAGGGATAGAGAGTTAGAAACATCGATGAGAGAGAAACATCGATCAGCTGCCTCCTGCACACTCCCTCCTGGGGTTGTGCCTGCAACCAAGGTACATGCCCTTGACCGGAATTGAACCTGGGACCCTTGAGTCTATAGGGCCACTCTATCCACTGAGCCAAACTGGTTAGGGCTAATATTGTACTCTTGATTCCCTTTGTTTCTTTTCATGTTCTACAAGACATTCCTTTGCTGCCTTGATTATTTTTATTGAAAAACTATTTGTAAGAATCAGTCTTCCCTGCTGTTAGAGGGTTATTGTATGGTATTTTTATTATTTTTTCCCCATCGCCATTTATTTCCCCTCTCTTCCACCTCTATCCACCCCGCACCCCGGTGTTATTATTTTACATGTTTTTTGGAGGCTTTCAATAAATGTTCATACTTGTATTTCCTAAAATGGGAATAGATTTATTGTTTATTCTTATCAAAAATAATTAGAATTTGTTTATTATTTCATAGATAACAGTTCTAAAAAAAAGCGACAGAAAAAGTATTCTTATCATCTATACTTTATGCCAATTACAGATATTTAAAACAGGTTTTATTTCTGAAAAGTAGGACTATAACATTCCTGTGTTCTGTATTTTTATCTAATACTAGAGGCCTGGTGCACAAAATTTGTGCACGGGTAGAGTCCCTACATCAGGGGGGATCAGGGCCTTCCTTCCCCTGGCTGCTGGCTGCCAGCCAGGGCCTTTCTTCATTCTGTGCCACCCCCTGGTGGTCAGCACCCGTCATAGTGAGCAGTCGAACTCCCAGTTGGTTGAACTCCCAAGGGGACAATTTGCATATTAGCCTTTTATTATATAGGAGGATATAATGAATATAGTTCCATGTTAGTATATATTGATCTATAAGTAGTGGTGTTCAAACATTTTGGTCTTCTTTCAATCTTAAATTACTGAGGACCTCAAAGGTCTTTGTTTATATGGGTTATAGCTATCAGTTTTTACTTCATTAAAAATTAAAACCAAGAAATTTAAAAATAAATTCATAATATGTTAATACAGATTAATTATTTTTAGATGAAAGCTCTTCTAAAACAGTTGAAAAAGAAGAATGGCATTATTACACATTTTTGTTAATGCCTTGGATATCTGACTTAATAGAGGACAGCTGGATTCTCAGATCTCTTTTGGCATTCAGTCTAGGTCAGTGGTTCACAACCTTGGCTGCACATTAGAATCGCCTGGGAATCTTGTTAAAATCCTGATTTCGGGGCCTCATCCTCCGGAAATGCTGTTTCTTTGTTACTAATGGTGAGGCCCAGAAATCAGGATTTTAACAAGATTCCCGGGTGATTCTAATGTGCAGCCAAGGTTGAGAACCACTGGTCTAGGTGATAGGGCCCATTATATAGTCTCTGAAAAACTTTAAACTCTTAAGATAATAAGAGTAAAAGGCAACTGGTCTAGGTGATAGGGCCCATTATATAGTCTCTGAAAAACTTTAAACTCTTAAGATAATAAGAGTAAAAGGCAAGGAACATGTTAGTATTACTATGAAAGTAATTATTATGAAAGTAATTTTCATCTTGCAGACCGCCTAAAAGGATATCGAGAACCCCTACATTCGGACTGTAGTACATCATTAGTAAATCATGTTAATCATGCATTAGTTTCTCTTTGTATACCTGATATTATATGTTTGCCATTGATTTTTACTTCAAAATAATTACAGATTCTCAGCAAGTTACAAAGATAATACAGTGAGGTCCTGTGTACCATATACTACTCAGTTTTCCCTGATGGTTACTATTTTATAATAGCAAAGTAGTATAACATCAAAGCCAAGAAATTATTATTGGTATAATGTGCATATATTTCTTTTTCTCCTCGCCTGTGTAGATTTGTGTAGCCATTGCAATCAAGATACAGAACTGTTCCACCATCACAGAATCTCCCTCCTTGTCAGTGCCAGCTAGTTTCATAGCAGATATACCACTCCCCCAGGCTTTCCCAGATCCAATTATTATGGCTGAAAAAAGGGCATCTTCTATGTTTCTAATTAAAAAAAGTTATCTCCAAAGCTTTTCAGTTCATCATTTCCCTTCTGTAGTACTTCAGGATGGAGCTGATGCATGCTGAGAAATTGGGGAAGGAAAAGGAAGAATTTGAGAAAGCCAAAATGGATGTGGTAAGAGCCTAATGTGTTGTAACTTATTAAAAATGTATAGTGTTTTGAGCTGCTTAGGTGTAAGAGAAAAATCTTTGGAATGTATTTTTCTTTCCAATTTAATGTCATATTTGGAAACTTTGAGATGAGTCTGGAGTTGACCTGGTAAAATGGGCTTAGTAATAAAAATGGAATTCTGTGCTATAAAAATAGACATTTGGACTAATTGGAGTGATCCTTAAAATTATTACTGATGGAATGGCCAAATGCTACTCTTTAATACTTTATGATTTCATGAAAACATATTAATGGAGCTTGAGAAAGGTTATGAAATGTGTGGTTTCCAGTCTCCTTTTTTATATAATTTTTTATGTGACAGAATGGTTTTAAAGAAAGAAGTTTCAGAATGTTAGAACTGAAAAAGGAACTTTGCTATCATCTATTGTTGTGGTTTTGAACCCTGAAATTAAAAAAAATTAATTGATTTTTAGAGAGAGAGAGAGAGGAAGGGAGAAAGAGAGAGAGAGAAACATCCATTTGTTGTTCCACTTATTTATATATTCATTGGCTGATTCTTGTATGTGCCCTGACCAGGGATCGAACCAACAACCTTGGTGTATCGGGACGATGCTCTAACCAACTGAGCTACTTGGCCAGGGTTCTGAAATTTTTCATCCAAATAGAGTTGTACATAGAAGGGTCAATAAGGCATGTAAAATTTGACCTATTCTGGTCTATATGGGGAGTGAGGCCTTAAGCCAAGTGATCCCGCACCACTCCAGGAGCCTGAGAGAACATAGTTCAAAGATTAGCGGTCTTATTCAACTACACATTTTATAAGTGAGGGAATTGTCAGAGAGAGATGTGATTTGCCAGAGACTATATGGCATAGGTAGTCTAGGACAGTTCATTTTTATCCTATTCTTTTTCTACTTACTTCAACTACCTGCTAAGTTACGTTCAATATAATACTCTTTAGGGAAATCTTGATTATCCTGAAGAAATCCTTACGGGTGAGTTGGCACGGATCATCTACAAAAATTCCATAAACATAATTAAAGGTAGGTATGTTTTTAAAATCTATTTATGATGGGAAAGTGAAACAGTTTACTTATAATGAGGAAGACCTTTAGCTAATTTTGAAAATTTCTGTTAAAAAATTCTATTAGAATATGTATAAAACTCTGATTGTAGGAATAGTGTCCTATTTCTTTCAGAAAACTTACTGCCCCTTAGGATATGCTTGAACATTTCAATAAGTTTTTATTTACTACTTAATTCATGTGGGGAGTTGAAATAGATGATTTAATACATTTCTTTATGCCCTTAAGAAGTTTAGAATAAAGCTACAAGTACTTATAAATACTCCAAAATATAAGTAATGGCTTTGCTTGTGTAGTGAAACTATGGGTGATTTTTTTTTCTTTTCTGCTTTGTCCTATTTCTCAATTTAAAACAAACTAACTTCAATACATCAGGAAGGTGGTACTGTTAGAGTAAGGTGATACTTCAGAGTCTTACTTTTCTCTCCCACTTTTTAAATTTTAGGTGCAGAATTTCATGTGTCACTACTTTCAATTGCACAGCTATTCGATTTTGCTAAAAATCTGCAAAAAGAAATTTATGATGAGTAAGTAAAATAGTGGAAAGGTGGATATGGTTGTTCTTATTTTGTGGTAAGGGTTTGAGGTTGGATATTTACAAAGTGGGGAAGAAGATACCACACTAAATCCTTGGAGGGAAGCCTCGTTTTAGCACCATTGCACCATAGTATATCATATAAAAAATAGATATTCCTGGAGAAGTTGTTTGACTCACTTACTGGCTTCCCTTGGAAAATACTTTGCCTTTATTCAAAAATAAGTAAATCCTATAATGTTTATAAAAATCTGTATTTCTGCCTTCCTGGCATGTCTTGTATGTGTAAAATGAGAGTTGTACTCACGAATGTTTATTGTTGAGTTCTGCAGGTGACTTTATTTATTTTTAATCCTCACCTGAGAATATTTTTCCATTGATTTTTAGAGAGAGTGGAAGAGAGAGGGGAAGACAGAGAAATATTGATGTGAGAGAAACACATCGGTTGGTTGCCTCTTGCACGAGCCCAGACCAGGGCCCGGGCCGGGGAGGAGCCTGCAACCAAGATATGTGCTCTTGACCAGAATCGAACCCAGTACCCTTTGGTCCGCAGGCCAACGCTCTATCCACTGAGTCAAAACAGCTAGGGCACGTCATTCTTTAGTTCTGGTTGTATGGTTGTGAATTACTTGGAGCCTACCTGTGGGTACTTCACTCTGAGGTAGTACCCCTTCCTTTCACCGGGGATAAAGTAGAATGTGGATCTGTTTTCTCTTTAGACAGCTTCAGGGTTTTGGTAAAGGATTAGGTGTTGCTTTTTCTCTGCCTTTATTTTAGAAATGCAAGAGCCTGGATTTACTAAGGTTCTCCAGGGCTCAAGGAGGATTGTGTCCTCATACCTCCCTGCTGATTTGACTTTGAGAACTAACTTGAAAGTTAACACTGAAACCTAATAAATGGCGACAACTCTGATCATCCATAGACAAAATTTATACATGAGTGTGAAGGTAACCTGAAGAGCCTGTTTATGGTAACGGATTGTTAAAGGGCTGCCTTGGATACATTTATAGAGCATAGGGAACTGTCTTTTGGATATCTGAGTCAGTCTCCTGCCAGAGGATTCATGCCAGTAAACTGTTTTCCAGCCTTCAGGCTCTGCACACAGATGACCCTCTCACTTGGGATTACGTGGCACGGCGAGAATTAGAGATCCAGCCACAGCCAGGAGAAGAGCAGCCTGCGACAAAGCAAGCCCGAGCACTGGAGACGGGCCGGAGGGAGGAACGCTGCTGCGCTGTGTACGAAGAGGCAGTCCAGACTCTCCCTACAGGTGAGCTGCACCAAACCACGGTGCGGTGTGGAAGCGGTGGTGTTCATGAACGGGAGACCGAAGCTCCCGTTGCCGTGACCAGGTCGCTTTCAGGAATCTCCGGTAGTCTACAGTGTACTTGGCTTTCCAGCCTGTTCTTTCTCTGGTGGTGAAAGATGAAGGTTTTATGACCTTCCTTGACAGTAGTGATATGTATATGTATGTATTCACTTATTTGGGGAAGTGATATTAGGAAGATTGCTTAATTATAATTCCTTAATTATCTTTTAATATAGATTACTTCCTAATTTTGTAATATTGAAGTATTAAGAGGGCATATATAACATGGTTTTCGATTTTTATATTTATGTCATTACTCAGTTGTTTTTTTCCGCAGTGTTTGAGATGGTTTATTGGCTGTAATCAGAATAGCTATTCCCCTCCACTGCCCCATGAGATTAGTTTAATCCCTTCTTCAGAGGAGTTTTCCCTTCAAAGGAAAGATGTATGATGATTATTAAACTAAGAATTGGTGATTGATCAGTGGAATCTTTCTGACGTTTTCAGAGGCCATGTGGAAGTGTTACATCAGCTTTTGCTTGGAAAGATTTGCTAAGAAGACAAGTAATCGGTCCCTCAGAGGGCAGGTAAGGACATGGTCACAGGGCTGAGGAGAAAGTGACTACCTTTTGAAAGAAGGACAGACTCTTTTAGGGCCTGGGACAGCTTCCAAGAAGCTCATGCTTATTGCTCTTTCTCCTTGAGTGACCTGTCATTCTGAAGGTCTGAGTCTGCTTTGCCCTTATCCTGGTCCCTGGGTCGGGAGGTGCTCTCTTGCTGGGCTGTGCTTGGGGCAGCTGTCCAGCTCATCCGATCATAAGTGAAACCACCTCAGTCCCTTCTCCCAGCTCTCAGGAATGTGCGAAACTGCATTTGTTCCTATCAGAGGCCAGCAACCTCTGCTGGGATCTTTGTGATGAAGTGAGGCATTTTTCTGGTTCTAGAGGCTGGAAAGGACCATGACTGCATTCAAGAAGGCACACGAACTCAGACTTCTACCAGAATTCCTGTACAAGCAGTGGGTAAGGACACCAACACATTCACTCCAATTATACGTATTCAGTTCCAGTGGGTTCGTGCTGGTGTCGTTGTGATACACATGGTATGTGACTAAGACCATTTGGAAGTTTGGTATGTGGATGTAGAGAGTATTTACATTTGGCTGTCAGTGTTAGTTGTATGACAAAATGAAACCTGTACCAGTAAAGGGAAGAATGTTATAGAGCAGGAAACACTCAGAACCAGGAGTCACCGTTTGGGTTGGTTTGTCCACACTCCCATCTTTTACTGAACATGCCTTTCCTAGCTTTAATCTAAATGCCTGGCCCAGGTTAACATTGGTGCAGTTAAAACACATTCGATGTGTTCCCTGTGTTTTAGAAGCTGACATTCTAGTAGGAGGCATATTAACCCATTCCTACCCCCCGGGTGGGTAAGGATTATTACAGAGACCAGAGTCATGTGCTGTAGGAGTACATAGTTCTAGATCAGGTTTTGCCACTTAACAGTGAGGTGACTTGGGCAAATCACTTAACCTTTCTGAGTTTGATTTTAAAATAGTGATAGCAGTCCTTGTTTTTGCCATGTCACAGAGTTGTTGAGAGCATAACATGAGATAATGAACGTGTTAGTGTATTTAAATACCTTTGGAGGGAAAAAAAGGACCAAAATCTTTATATTTGTTTAGTGCCTTTGATATGAATCATAACTCCTGATTCATATCAGTATACAATTTTTATATAATTACAACTAATGTTTTGCTATTTTGTATTCTATTCTTTTTACATTAACATTCAAAAATACTTTCTACGTATACTTACATGGTGCATATCCTGTACAGTAGACTATTATATTATACCACTACTGAGGTGCCCTTCTCCCGCTATAGCGTCTGTCTGGCAAAAAGCCCAGACCTGGGTGAGTTCAGCTGCCCCAATTCGAGTTACTGAATGCTGGACGACAGTCCCACCCTGTATATCCGGATGGGCTTTGCTTTGAGTATTGTCTTGGCAGTCACTCTCTCTCCTTATTGCTTATTTTGCCATTCACCACTCTGGCTATTTTAAACATCCTCTGCTCTCCAAATCTCTCATTTTGTTCTTCCTAACCCTTCACCTCATCGCTCATTCAGTGACCTTGCCTTTAATGAGAGTGCCTCAGCATACTGCCGCTGAACTTCAGCTTTGCTGATTTCTACATCCATCCTTTGTCCAGATGAATCCCCACCGAATGTTCTTTTAAAATTGATTATCAGATTATTCTGTGGCTTTCCACTGTCCTTTGGGTAAAGCTGCTCAGTGTCATTAATTTGGCCCCTGCCTGTATTTCCAGCCTCTTTTGCCAGCCCTGCAGTTTACATCCTACCCCTCCAGCCATTCTAAACTTGGATTTCCTTTTGTATCCAAGCTGTCTCTCACCTTCAGCCTCTTGCATATGCTGGCTGGAACCTCTGCTTTCATTTGACTAATGCCTGCTTTTTCTTAAGTCTAAATGGTGCTTCTTTTTTGGTTGGAGGCCTTTCTCATCACTGCCGTAAACCATGCTTTATACTTCGATAGCAATGATGCTTTTTCTGTCATGGCACATACCAAACTGCTAGACTAGAGGTTCTGTGGGTGGTAGAGAATGCACATGATATTCTCATGATTGAATTTAGCAAATACAGCATGCAATAAAAACCTTGCTGAGTGAATGGATTATATACTCCCCTTTATTTGCTGTTTCACAATTTTATAAAATTGAATTGGATTTAGGTTTTTTCCCCTTGTTAAAATAGTGTGTTGCCTGGCTGGCGTGGCTCAGTGGTTGAGCGTCGACCGATGAATCAGGAGGTGATGGTTCGATTCCTGGTCAGGGCACATGCCCTGATTGTGGGCTCAATCCCCATTGTGGGGTTTGCAGGAGGCAGCTGATCAATGATTCTCTCTCATCATTGATGTTTCTATCTGTCTCCCTCTCCCTTCCTCTCTGAAATCAATAAAAATATATTTTAAAAAATAAAATAAATAAAATAGTGTTGATACAAGCATTTTGAACAGATTAGATTTCCTTCTATTGATATACTTTTGGGCCATATTTGTTAAAATATAATTCCCAAGTATAAGTTACAAACACTTTTATGACTCTTGTTACATAATGCCAAATTATATTTTAGAAAAATTGTACCAGTTTATAGTGTGCTCAACTCTGTTTGAATGAATAAACTTTTAGTTTCCTTACCAACCCACAAATATTGGTTTTATCTTTACTGATTTTTAAAAAAATATATTTTTATTGATTTCAGAGAGGAAAGAAAAGGGAGAGAGAGAGAGAGAAACTTCAATGATGACAGAGAATCATTGATCGGCTGCCTCCTGCACGCCCCCTCCTGGGGACCCGCCCACAATCTGGGCATGTGCCCTGACGGGGGAATGGAGGGGTGACCTCCTGGTTCATGGGTTGACACTCAACCACTAAGCCATACCAGCCCAGCTCTTTACTGATTTTTATATTCTATTTGGTGGATATGGGTTTTATTATAGTGAACTATTTTATTAAAAACTTAACTTTCGCCAAAACCAGTTTGACTCAGTGGATAGAGCGTCGGCCTGCGGACTGAAAGGTCCCGGGTTCGATTCCGGTCAAGGGCATGTACCAGGGTTGTGGGCATATCCCCAGTGGGAGATGTGCAGGAGGCAGCTGATCGATGTTTCTCTCTCATCGATGTTTCTAACTCTCTATCTCTCTCCCTTCCTCTCTGTAAAAAATCAATAAAATATATTTAAAAAAAAACAAAAACAAAAACTTAACTTTCAATCTAAATTATTTAGGCCTTCTACTTTTCACCTCTTCCCTATTTTTGGATACCACTTGGGAGTAGGAGCAGGGAATGGAGGAGGACTTGCAGATTGTTCACTTTGTGCGTGTTTGGCAGCCATAGTAAAAGGCTTAGTGGCAAGGCTATTGAAACTATTGCCTCCTTTCCCACCATTACATAGATAATTTAGCTCTCAGTATTAATTTTCCGCTGATCCTTTGTTTTATCCAGATTGAGTTGTTGCGGCAGCATGACTTCCTTAAGGAAGCTCTGCAGGTGGCAGTGGCCGGGATTGAATTGTTTAGAGACTCTGTGATGATGTGGCAGATGAAGCTGCAGGTGCTGATTGATTCCAAGAGCCCTGACATAGCCAGTCTTTTTAAAGAAGCCTTTGCGTCCCTGAAACCCCAGGTCTGTGAGTATTTCATTCTATTTGGGAAACCTTATAAGATTTCAGCCAAAGCATAGTTGGAGTGTACTTGTCTCGTGAGAGCTGGCCCTAGAGTATGTTTGTACTTGTCTCATGAGGGCTAGTCCTAGAGTACATTTGTGATTTAAGGGTCAAGAGTAGAAAAATTTACTTCCATTTAATGGCCTATTTCTAATTCTTTATTTGGAAATTGCCTATGTAAAATTTTATATTCCATCTAGATACCCTACAAGTGAGAAATATTAATAGTATGTTCTCACTTGCTACAAAAGCTGAGCTTAAGCCTGATTTTTAAAACACTTGTATATTTCTAAACTTTAAAGGTTAACGGACTAAACCTTAAAGCTTTGCAGTGAATCTTTTATATTAGTAGGAAAAAAGTATTCCAGAAGTTAAAGTGGGGAAAAAAATCTTAATTATTTTATTGCTCATATGCGTGTGCCTCTGAGACATGAGTGAAGGTTAAATAGTTCAGCCTAGATAATTAGTACTTGTGTTGTGGGCCCTAAAGAGCAGAGACCTTGGTAGGTATAGGTCTGACTAGCTATCGGCTGTTAATTAACTAACAGATAATCAATTATAATAACTACTAGAGGCCCAGTGCACGAAATAGTGCACAGGTAGGGTCCCTTGGCCTGACCAGTGATTGGGCAGATAGAGGCCATCTTGCCCAGTCCCAATCAGGGCTGATCGGGGCCGGCTGGCCAGGGGAATGGGTCCATGGGAGGTTGGCCAGCTGCGGGAGGTTGGCTGTGGGAGCACATTGACCACCAGCTGCTGAGCATCTGCCCCCTGGTGGTCAGTGTGCATCATAGCGATTGGTCAACCGGTTGTTCAGCAGCTTAGGCTTTTATATATATAGATAGGCAACATTCCCCAACATAGGGAACTAGAGTTAACAGGAGAGTATTGCTTTGGGTGACTTGTTTAGAAGGCTGTATTCTGGCATGTCATTCCTGGTCACAGAGGCTTTTGTCAAAGCAAGGACAGAGTGGGAATGAATCCATGATTGTCTTAGGAGGAACGTGTCTTTATAGCGACTAGTTTTCAGAGTGTAGTGCTAAGCTCTCATTTCCTAACTTTTTTTTTATTATGAGCAGGTTTGTCTGCCATTGTGGATTTCTTGGGCAGAGTGGAGTGAAGGTGCCCAAAGCCAAGAAGACACTGAAGCCATCTATAAGGTATAGGCCCGCTCTGGGTTTGTAGTGGGTAGGGAATGAGCAGATAGGATTACTGGGTGGCTAGCTTTAGGGTTATTTCTATAGCAGCTCTTCCTAAAGCACTATTTATTGAACAACCTGGGATGGCTCTGGGAAAATGGGTTTTGATATTTATAAATTTCCTCACACAGCTGTGTCTTTTTTTTGAATTGTAGAAAGCTATCTTAGCTGTCATGGGTGCTGACTCAGTCACTTTGAAGGAAAAGTACCTGGATTGGGCTTATCGAAGCGGTGGCTACAAAAAGGCCAGAGCTGTGTTTAAAAGGTACACACAGATGTCCATAGCTGTACTAGTTTCTCCACTCCACACGCAGCTCCTCATACACGGATTATATGTGTCACAAATAGTATCTGAGGAAGTAATCCCAGAGGCTTTTCAACAAGTTTTATTTATTTATTTTTTGAACAGTAAAAGCAAGTCATACCTATTATGAAAAAGAAGAAGAAAAAAGAGATAACTAAGTATTCATTCTAATCCCTCCAGCAAGAGAAAAAGTCATGTTGTTATATCATCTTAAAATTTGTCACGTATTTGAAATTATACTATAATAACATTTTATTTATCACTTTTATTGGTGAACATTAAGCCTGGCCTTTTCCCTGTCATTAATAATTCTTCATAGACATTATTTATTAAAAATAGCTATATGATATTCCACTCTGTAGATGTGCCGTAAGTTATTTGGCACAATAATACTGCTTTGATGAACATTTCTGCACAAATATATCCATGTTGGAAACCATTACCCAAGGTATTCTTAGAAGTAGAATTATCGGTCTCTTTCAGAAGACCTTGGGATGTAGTAGAGGAGGGAACTTAAGACTCTGAAAGTAAGAAAGAACAGGAAGAAAGCTGGAGAGGAAAGAATTTGGTGGTGGTGAAGAGTATTATTGGAGATTGAAAGCATTGAGTGACTGGTGGTTAAGTCCAGTCCTTGCATTGAACTGTGGGCAGATTCTTATTGAACCACGTTTTGTGGTGGCGGTGGCTATCATGGAGGATAACGGTGTCCCCTCTACTTTTTAGTTTACAGGAAAGCCGTCCATTTTCAGTTGCTTTTTTCAGGAAAGTAATCCAATTTGAAAAAGAGCAAGTAAGTGTTCTTATCTATTCATTTCTTGTCTGGGAAAATGGATTAGTGGTTACTAATTTATGGCAGCATTTTAATATTTAAAAAGCTCATTATACTACAATATAAATTTCTGGTCCCTTTGTCTAGTCCCTTTTTTTCATAGAGATGGTTTAGAAATGGTAATCAGGCAAAGAAGAGAAAGTACCTCTCGGGAAATTGAATACTTAGATGTCACCGCTTATAGGAAGCCCTCCCTACCAGGCTGGGCGAGGCACTGTTTCTGCCTCCACAGCATCCTGTTTGTCTCTTGTATTGGGTTATGAGGTAAAGAGTAGGCACCCAGTAACTGCTTCTGATACACACACACACACACACACACACATTTGTTACTAATGTTGTGGCCCCACCCCATAACAAAGAAACAGAATTTCCGGAGGATGAGGCCCAGAAATCAGGATTTTAAAAAGATTCCCAGGTGATTCTAATGTGCAGCCAAG
Source organism: Myotis davidii (assembly GCF_000327345.1). Lineage (NCBI taxonomy): Eukaryota > Metazoa > Chordata > Mammalia > Chiroptera > Vespertilionidae > Myotis > Myotis davidii. The sequence continues at coordinate 2,480,799 of NW_006291007.1, forward strand.
GTTGAGAACCACTGTGCTAGAGGCCAGGTATTCAAAAGGAAGACATCCCTAGCCATAGGGAGTAGAACCTTCTGCATTTATTTATTTCAATCCTACTCCTCCCTCAGGGCTTTCAAATATACTTTCCTGTGAAGCTTCCGTATTCCTCTCACTGAGAACTAATTAGGCTTTTTCCATGCTACCATAGCAAAGTGCTTCCTATCACTAACTTTTACTTCACTCCGGAAGTAAATGCTTATGACTTTTCTCTGAGTAAGTTGAAAGCCAGGCTATGCTCATCTTAAGCCCCAGCCCTCCTCTCCTTCAAGTACCTAATAGATGGTAGCAGTTTAATAATGTGGTTGAAATGAATTTGTGACATCATAAGTTAAGGTTTTGAGGCAAGATTGTCTGATTATTTTTGTTAGGAATCCTGCAAAATGGCGAACTTGAGAGAATATTATGAGAGGGCTTTGAGAGAGTTTGGATCTGTAGATTCTGGTAAGTAAACTTTAGCTATAGTCACAAAAGTCTGTTTGCATGTGTGATCTGTAACCTATCAGTGTGGTTAGAACAAACAGTGTTTTTAACTTTTGGGTCATGGCCCTCTTTGAGAATAAAACTTGCATCCTTGCCCTGCCTGTTCCCTCACTTGGTGCATAAGTACTGCAGGTAAAACTTTACTTATAATTTCAAGTTCACAAGCTCAAGAGTCCATAGGTCTTCTATTAATTCTTGAATAGAGGAAGATTTGATTGGTTGGTTCTCTTTAAAAAATGTGGCATTTGTAAGGGAAAGGTTAATAATGTGGTCAGAACAAAAAGGAATGGGAGTTAGAGTAAAGGGGTGGTGGCACGCTAATTGACGTTAGTTGTCAATGACTGTTGCCGCATTGTCCTCATGTATAGGACTTGCAAACCATACTTCTGGGTGTAGGTATGGCATGTAAATTCGCACTCAAAAACTGACATGTGTAGTTGTTAAACCCACATTTTAAAAAATGCATTAGTTCTTAAGAGGTTTCAACAGACCTTCTGATGGAGTGGATGAAAAAACTTTTTACTAACCCAAACAAGTTTTGTTAAGCATGGTAACAGGGTTATAGTGAACTCATTGAGGTCAGTTTCACCTTGAAAGAGACTCAACAAAATTCTGCCTCCAAAATATTTAGTCTATTTGAGTTTGTAAAATATATAGATTACTATGATTAAAGTGAAGTTTTCTACTTAAAAAAATAGTTTTGATATATCTAGCACAAAGATGATGAGAGAGGTATTATTTCACATAGGGTTCTATGGGAATCACAAGAAGTTAAGTTTCTTAGAAATCTTGTAGTACATTGATATTAAATAATTAAGCTTACCTAATCAAGCCGCATCCTTTATCTAATTGTATGTTTATAGTAAGTTTTTGGTTCCCTTTAAAGATCTTTGGATGGATTACATCAAAGAAGAATTGAACCACCCCCTTGGTAGACCTGAGAACTGCGGACAGATCTATTGGCGAGCCATGAAAATGTTGCAGGGAGAGTCAGCAGAGGCGTTTGTAGCTAAACATGCTATGCATCAATCTGGCCATTTGTGAAAAGAGGAAGACCACAGCCAACCTTGTATAATAGTATTGTGAGCCCTCTGGGCAGGTTTTGTTACGAATTCGTCTGCAATTTGCAGACAAGATTTTGAGATATGTTTTAATTTTGTGTTAATCTTTAATTCCAGGAAAGAGAACTGCTGTTTCGTGGCCAGAGGCTACTTGTTGAGGCTGGATCTACTGTAGGTTCTAAATGTTTTCCAAAACATGTGGAAATCACACACTGATTTGAATATCTCTAATCTCAACCTAGGGGCGGGTTGAAATTTGGAGAAAGAACAGTTCTGTTTGTTTATTCTCTCCTTATTATAAAAGTATACATGGTATGCATCTCTTGCAGAAAATATGGTGAGAATAGAAGAATGGAAAGAAAATAAAAGTATCCTGTCATATCATCTGGAGTTAAACTTAGTAATTTGATTTCTCTGATCAGAATTGGATTTATTCTCTTAGATCACTCATTCAGTCATTCATAAGTAGGAAAGAAGGGAAGCTCTTTGGGATGGAGGTAGGGCTTGGAGGAACAGAGCTAGATGTCCTGAGAGCTGGCTGAAGTAGCAGAGAAGGATGCTAGGTATTGGGGAAAAGTCCTTTAAGAAGACTAAGACATTATAAAAGTGTCTTCTATCACTGGGACTGATCTGCAGAGAAATGTTTACTGTGGGGAAGGCCTGGCAACCAAAGGGCAGGGATAGGAGTAGATTAGAGCTTCAGAGAAGGGCTTCAAAGGTGGTGATGGAGGATGGCTTGGAGCAGAGAAGGGCATTCTGGGAGCAGGGGAGGCAGTTGGTATTTTATATTTTTATCATAATGTAACTGGGAAAAGCATTCAGTATAGTTTACTTGTTTCACTTAATGATTTTAAAATAGCCTTAAAAACATTGAATTTATAGCATTCCTTCGAACAGATGAGCCATTACTTATTTTATTAATCCCCTGTGGCTGGCCCTTGTCATTTGCAATTTTTTTTATAAATGCTGTTGATAAAGATTCTTATCTTTTTATATTCCTGGTTATTTGTTTAGCAGATTGACATCTGACAGAATTATTAAAGATAGAACTTTTTAGCTGAAACCGGTTTGGCTCAGTGGATAGAGCGTCGGTCTGCGGACTGAAGGGTCCCAGGTTCGATTCCGGTCAAGGGCATGTACCTGGGTTGCGGGCACATCCCCAGTAGGAGATGTGCAAGAGGCAGCTGATCGATGTATCTCTCTCATCGATGTTTCTAACTCTCTATCTCCCTTCCTCTCTGTAAAAAATCAATAAAATATATTTAAGAAAAAATAAGATAGAACTTTTTAAAGGAATATTATGAATTGCCAATTTGCAATGTATGAAAGTACTTCAAGCAATGTATGAAAATGTCAGCACTTTTGGCTGCAGTGGATATTTTATATTTTTTATTTTAATAGGTGAAAAATGACATGTGCATTTCTTTGACATTAATGAAAATGTGTTTTTCCTGGTTCTCATCTTACAGTCTTTGACAGTTTTTTGAACTTTTTTCTTCCTAATCTGTAAGAGTTTTTTATATATTAAGAACATTAATCTTTAGTTTGTTTCTCCTTTATTGCAAATAATTTACCCCAGCTGTTTTTTTTTTTAGTGTGTGTGTGTGGTGTTTTTTTTTTGACATCCAGAGATGTGTTTTTAAGTGTGTGATTTCTGTTAACTTTTTTGTTTTGTTAATCCTCATGAGAGGATATTTTTTCCATTGATTTTTAGAGAGAGTGGAAGGGAGAGGGCGAGACAGAGAGAAACATTGATGTGAGAGAAACACAATGATTGGTTGCCTCCTGCACAAGCCCTGACCAGGGCTGGGGATTGAGCCTGCAACTGAGGTATGTCCCCTTGACTGGAGTAGAATCCAGGACCCTTCAGTCTGTGGGCTGGTGCTCTATCCACTGAGCCAAACTGGCTAGGGTGATAACCCTTTTTATTTGTGGCCATTTTTCTCTGTTGATGTGTGGTAATACCTTTATCATGTATTAAATTCCTATGAATATTAGCATCTGTTTTAGGGCATTTTTATTTTGAGCTTTTGCACTGTATATGTTTACCGTATTTGCCGGCGTATAAGACGATTTTTTGGCCCTGAAAAATATGTCTCCAAGTGGGGGGTCGTCTTATACGCCAGGTACACTTCAGATAGACTGCCCATAGTGCTTGCCCCGTGCCATAGTGGCCTCCCGATGCGGAAGAGGGGGTAGTCTTATACGGCGAGTATATAACAAACTCTGTATTTTGAGTGGAAATGTTAGGGGGTCGTCTTATACGCCCAGTCGTCTTATACGCCGGCAAATACGGTACTTGTCATTTGTTTTAAAATAAGAAAAAAAATTTTTTTCCCCCTCTTATTAAGTTTGGGGATGTTTATCATTCTAAATCCTTACGTGGCAGTTTTATTTCTGGAAAGAGATATATGTTGCATGTAAGAGGGTAGTGGTTGGGTTCTTATAGCAAGGCTATGAAGGTGGTTTCCCCGGGGTTATCATAGCCCTATGTTATGGAAATGCATTTAGCTAGTTCACTTGGAGTTGTACTGTTAGATATGGTAGTTTCTAGCTACATATGGCACTTTAAATTTATTAAATTTAATTCAGTTTCTCACACTGGCAACATTTCAAGTGCTTAATAGCCATATGTTTACCATATTGTTCAGCACGGATAATAGAACTTTTTTATTCCCACCATCACAGCAGGTTCTTTGGGATAGAGTTGAGGTAGATAAATCCAGTTAGGTTTGAGGAAACTGAGTCATGGGTCAGAACAGAGCACATATTAATCTGCCACATTCTCTTCCCTGTGGGAAAGAAAAATACATATCAGCTGTTACACTAATTCAAATGCCTTGCGCAGTTTACAAACAGTACCTACTTTGAAGGAGATGAGGGAATGGGCTCTCTGATCTCTCAAAGATTGATTAGGTGTCTTGGTAAGGAAGGAATCCCAGTTTATGGCTTTCCTGCCACCTAAATGTTAACGGGATTGGCCCACCCTGAGCCGTTTGTTAGCAGTGTGGGTGGGGAAGAGCAGTGAAGGCTGTCCTTGCTTACCTTCTGCAGCCTTCGGGGTGTGCAGGGCCCGGCCGGAGCGTTAAAAAGAGCTGCTCTCAGGTTAGACTAGGGTCAGCCCTGAATGTTTAGGTTACTGTGACTGCCGCAGCCCATAGGCTGTGTCCAGTGCATTGTCGGAGTTTGTTTTTATCATTTGTCCCGGTTTCTAATGGCCTAACTTTAACTGTCAACTCAAGGTGGAGCATCACCACAGGGCTGCTCAGTGGTCTCCCCCATCTGTCGGCGAGTGACAGCCGAATCCAGCCTGAGCCCCGAGAAGTCTGTAAGATCAGCAGTGAAATGCGGTTGGACCTACAGTTGCCGAGTGGACCGGGTGGCAGGGATGGGAGGTTGTGAAGCTCGTAGGGATGACCCTTGATATTCCAGACTCAGTCCTGGGACCCCCAGGGGCCGAGCTTCCAAAATCAGACTTGGGCCGGTAGGTGGGCTTTCGCCC
>NW_006291007.1:2486474-2493132 GCF_000327345.1 Myotis davidii
GGGGCCAGGTGAGGGTGGCGGGGCCTGCGCGGGGGCCAGATGAGGGTGGCGAGCGGAAGAGACTTTACCTGAAGGACCTGCGTCCACTGGTGGGGATGCTCCGCCGACAGAGCACCGGGTGATGTCTCATGCGCGCTCTTCTATTCAACGAAAAGCAAAAGGCTTGTTTTGACGCAGCGTTTCCAGAAACTTGTTTCCACTGGCTCACGCGACAGCTACTGGTTTTCCCAAGGCCGTTATTACAGCCCCAACCTGCCCTTGTTTGCAGTCAGTAACCTCTGCGAGATGGCGACCTCCTGGAGGATAGAAACCTTGTTAACTGCTGTTAAGCCTGGCATCTAGCATGGTGCCCGACACGATAGACACATTTATTAATTGGTTGGAGGAATGGCATGGCGTGTTAGAGCATGAAACATAGTAGCACGTAACCAAAGTAAGAAAAATGTAGTGTTAAGACTTACAAAGAAAATTACTTTGGAGTGCAGGTGGGATGAGACTAATTTTGTCAGGGCATAGCAGCAAGGCTGTGCGCTTCCTCCCCAAGGTGAGGGGCGCGCTGCCTGCAGAGGTGTGGAGGTGCTGAAATGCGGGCAGACCCCTGTGAGCCTGGGTCGCAGAGCTGGGAGGGAACTGTGCTCAACAGGTTGAGGGGCTGAGGGAGGGTTGTGAATGCCATGGGTAATGTTATGCTTCCCTGGTGGAGTTGAAGATTATTTTTTTTAACCCTCACCCGAGGTTGTTTTTCCACTGATTTTTAGAGAGTGGAAGAGGGAAGGACAAATATCGATGTGAGAGAGACACATCGATTGGTTGCCTCCTGCACAAGCCCTGACCAAGGTCCAGACAAGGGAGGAGCCTGCAACTGAGGAGCGTGCCCTTGACTGGAATCGAACCCAGGACCTTCAGTCCGCAGGCCGATGCTCTATTCAGTGACCCAAACTGGCTAGGGCGAGTTGAAGATTTTTGAGGAGAGGAGTGATTAATGGCGTACGGTGGGCAGGGTGGATGAATGGGGAGGCAGCTATGGAGCCATGGCAGTGGTCGAAGTGAGAGGTCCCACCAGCTGGCCCGCACTGGCGACCAAGGGTTGTCACTGGCCACCGGAGGTGGAATTGATGCTTTAAATCCAGGTGTGACTAGATCGTGAGCTACGTGGGGTGGGGCAGGTGCCAAGGGCAGTGTAGATGTAGGGGCAAAGAAGGTTGGGCTTAGAGTCAACAAATGTTACATTCCGGCTACATGCGAGGTGTTTTCATAAATGTTAGGTCATTATAAGTCCCCTGCAGGGTCAGAACCATCACCCTCAGTTTCCAGAGAAGGAAACCCAGGCAGTGTTCACACTGAATGAATGGCAGAACTGGGATTGAAATGAGGTCTTCAGCAGGCTTCACGTTTCTTGTTCCAGTGAGAAAGAGGTTTTAGAGGCAATAGGACTTTAGGAACTTTTAAAAAATCCTCACCGAGGGTATGTTTTTATTGATTTTAGAGAGAGAGGAAGGTGGGGGAGGGGGGAAGAAAGAAGAAATGTTGATGGGAGAGAGAAACATCAATCCATTGCCTCTGGTACACCCCAAACTGGGACTGAACCTACAACCTAGGTATGTGCCCTGGTGGGAATCAAACCTACAACCTTGTTTAAAATGTTTTTTTATTGATTTCAGAGAGAGGAAGGGAGAGGGAGAGAGGGATAGTAACATTAATGATGAGAGAGAATCATGATCTCCTTCCTACTGTGCACCCTCTACTGGGGATCAAGCCTGCAACCCGGGCATGTGCCCTGGCCAGGAATCTAACTGTGACCTCCTGGTTTATAAGTTGAAGCCCAACCACTAAGCCACACCAGCTGGGCCAACCCTCAGCCTTTTGATGTATGCAACGATGCTCCAATCAACAGCCGTCTGGCCAGGGCAAGACTTCAGGAATTTTTGAGTGGTGAGAGCAGAGAGGCATGTGGTTGGCTGTGGGGAAAGATTTCCCTCAGCATTGTACCCGTGTATCAGTCAGGAGACAGAATTTGATAGAAAAAGTTGTTAGTTGCCCGGGCTGTGTGACTCAGTAGTTGAGTGTTGACTATGAACCAGGAGGTCACATTTCAAGCCCCGGTCAGGGCACATGCCTGGGTTGCGGGCTCAGTCCCCAGTAGGGGATGTGTATGAGGCAGCTGATCAATGATTCTCTCTCATCATTGATGTTTCTATCTATCTCTTGCTCTCTCTCTGAAATCAACATATGTAAACTAGATAAGAAGTTGTTAAGTAACCGAAAAGTTAAAAATGAACATGGTGGTGGCAGCTGCAGGAAACAGCTACCAGCCCTCTGGCTGAGGGAACAGAGGGATGAGGTTGGAATGGTTAAAATTTACAAGCTCAGAGGTGAGGCTTTGCAGAGCTGGAATTCCAGCCTCAGGAGTGGGCGTGGCCCCAGTTAGGGCAGGCGGGGTGTCTCTGAGCTTGGAGGGTCCTGAGGGCCTGGGAGTCAGACCTCTGTAGGTAGGGCAGGGTGATGAGGCTGGCTTTGCGAGTGTTGGCAAGCTGTAAGCCGGGTTCCTAGGCCCCTATAGGAAGGTTGCTCCTGCTTCCAGGGTGAAGTGTCGTTGGAAGGATGCCTCAGGAGTAAGGAGGAGCAAAGCTCTTCCCCCTCCATCCTTGCTGAGTCTAACCTGGCAGAGAAGAAGTGGGGGTTGCAGAGTCTCAGCCCCCCACACAAAGGGGAGGAGGGATGGGGGTAGTTTCAGCTGAGAGAAAGCTGACAACGGGATGCCCCAGGTGTCCAAGTCCTGAGTAATTGTTTCTTCTCCCGGCAGGCTGGCTTTGCCCCGCATGACCACTCCGGTCAGGAGAGAGAGATGGAGAAAGCCACGGATCGACTAGGCAAGTAGACGGCAGAGACTGGGGTGAATGTTGGGAGAGACTGGGGGAGCCACAGGACAGTCACCCTGTCTTGTTTACCTTCTCCTTCCAGCCGGCCCTCCTCTTGGCTGCCACGTCACCTTTTTTCTGCGGGTGTTTCCATAGTGCCCTGTTTGGAAGCCCCACTGGAGCTTTCTTAAGGGAAGTTCTGAACTTGTGTCCAAGCCCGTCCCTTCTACTGAGAAAGACAGCTTAGGGAAGCAAGGAGAATATAGGCTTTGGAGGTAAAATTGTTTCCACTTTCAGTATATTTTTACTGATTTCAGAGGTGAAGGGAGAGGGAGAGAGATAGAAACATCAGTGATGAGGGAGAATCATGGATGGCTGCCTCGTGCGCGCCCCCCCATTTGGGATCAAGCCGGCAATCCGGGTACGTACTCTGACCAGGAATCGAACCTCGACCTCCTGGTTCGTAGGTCAACGCTCAACCACTGAACCATGCAGGCTGAGCTCCTATTTTTGTTTTTAAAAACTCTCACAACAATCACATCTCCATTTTGCAAGTGAGGAAACTGAGGCACAGAGTTAAAAAAAAAATTGGTTCTGGTAAAAGACACAACATAAAATTTATCATTTAACAAATTTGAAACCTACCTTGGACAGGCATACCTCGGAGACGTTATGGGTTTAGTTCCAGACCATGGCAATAAAGCTACTATTGCAATAAAGCTAGTTGTAATCTTTGTGCTGATAGAGGGTTTTGCCTTCAATTTATTACAAAACACACCACATCTGTGAAGTGCAATAAAGCAAAATGCCATAAAATGAAGTATGCCAATACTTCATTACTTTTGATGGCTGAATAAATCCCCTCATTCGTATAAACCCAATTTTGCTTACCCATTCATCAGTTGATAGGCATTCGGGTGGTTTCCACCTCTTGGTGATTGTGAGTAGTCCTGCTGTGAACATTTTTGTACAAGTTTTGTTTGAACACCTGTTTTTAATTATTTTGGGTATCCATTGAGGAGTGGGTTGTATGTTAATTCTATATTTAAGCTATTGAGGGAATCAATTGAGTACATTTCAGCTCAGTAACACATTTAGTAATTGGCAGAACTGGGATTTGGACTCGGGCAGTTTACTTCAGAGCCCATAACCTGAAAGTACGACTTTATTGCTTATAGCTGTCATTATTGTGCAGTGTTAATCGGCTGATTCATTTGCTAGCTCTGACCTGGCATCACCATAGCCCTATGTGCTTGGAGGTTCATTATCCTTCCCAAACGTCCCTCCATTATGTTGAGACCTTTTGAAAATGTACCTTCCAGCCCTCTCAGTGTTGGGGGGAGGAGACGTGGTGGCGGTCCATTGTGACCAGATGGGTTCTGCCCTGCTGTCAGCCTTTATTCTCATCCCCCTTGTCCTGTGCTCACCTCTCACATGCTCTTTGAGGATGAAGGGAAGAGGAATAGAAGAGCAAAAACTCAATTCGCACCTGTATTGTGAAAGTTGATCATTTGTTTTAATGACATGTAAGTTACCTACAATGTAAATTGTGCCCGATTCCCTGTGTGAATTGCCAGACCAGGCAATTAATGACCTGGTTTAAGGCAAAACATCCTATTGTAAATAATTGATCAGCCCTACTTCTAAAAATGTCAATAGAACATTTTCTTTTCTTTTTTTTTTTAAGTGCTCAGGTGGCTAAAGAACTCTGTACACTTGTTTTACTGCTGCCTTCTTAGTAAGTCTGCCAAAAATTTCCAAGCACACGAGTAGGCGCTCTGGTTTGCCAGTTGTTTTAAGACCTTCCTTTTGTTGATTTCTTAGCCAGTGGAGCACAGAGCATCCCTAATGGTGGTCCGGCTGGTGATGAGGGCACCCATTCTGAAGAGGAAGGCTTTGCTATGGAGGATGAAGATTCTGATGGGGAACTGAATACCTGGGAGCTGCCAGAAGGGGTGTCCAGCCGTCTGCCTAGGGAACAGGCTGCTGATCTTTTTAATGAGGACTGGGACTTGGAGTTGAAAGCGGATCAAGGGAATCCGTATGGTAGGTGTGGAGTGTCTGGGGTCCTAGGCTAGGGTTTGAGACCCTCCGACCAGATTACCCTTAAAGGCAGGCAGAGTTTGGAAGGACTCACATTGGCTAGCTTAGCCTGATAACCTGTTACAGATCTGCAGTTTCTGTGACAGCTTCTTTTTCATATTGAAAAAAACAACAACAAAACACATGCAAATTTTACATTTGATTCCATAATGGTCATTTACCTTTAACATTGAAACAATGTTACTCTCTCCAAATATCCTAGTATGAACTGAGCACCTGCAGACAGAAGTGCCTTATTATCCATTTGCTTCCTCTGCACTGTCAAGAACTCTTAGCTGAACAGCACAACCATGGGTTGCCTCAGAAAGAACATGCTTGCAATTCCTCAGGAAAGGAGGACTCTGTGTGTGTTTAAACAGAGTGCAAGTATGGTTCTCCTAGACATTTCTTGGCTATTCTTTTTTCCTTCCCTTCTTCCTTTAATCCAGTGGTTCCCAAAATGGGGCACATGCCCCACAGGGGGGCAATTCAAGAATGAGTTATTAATGTAAATTTTTTTGCATTTCTTATGGTTATAGGGGGCCTCCTATACAGTATAGAAATATATATTTGACATTTATGCATTTCATTTTTTTGAAACTTTATTTGCCTTTTTTCATATCACTTCATATTATTTTTTTTAACAACTTAGTGATTTTTTTCCTCAGTACTTCAACTGTCCCTTTGTTCTTTTCTTAGTGATTTTTTCCTCAGTATTTCAACTGTCCCTTTGTTCTTTTATTTTTCTCTTTCATGGATGCCATGTTCTTGGGAAGCCTTTTTAGACCAAGTTATTATTTTGACTGTAATTAGCTGAAATAAGACTGTTGGTTTATTTGGGCAGCATAAAATAAACATGTTCACTCAGTGTGAGAAGGTGCGATCAGCCGCCTCCCGCACATCTCCCACTGGGGATGTGCCTGCAACCCAGGAACACGCCCCCGACCGGAATCGAACCCGGGACCCTTCAGTCTGCAGGCCGACGCTCCATCCACTGAGCCAAACCGGTTTCGGCTAATCTGTCTTTTAAAACTGCCTGCAGATGCTGATGACATCCAGGGCTGCATTTCTCAAGAGGTCAAACCTTGGGTGTGCTGTGCCCCGCAAGGAGACATGATCTATGACCCCAGTTGGCATCATCCACCTCCACTGATACCCCATTATTCCAAGATGGTCTTTGAAACTGGACAATTCGATGACGCTGAAGACTGAAGGTACAGCTTTTTGCCTGCCAAGTACGTGGGTCTTCAAGATGAAGGTCTTTCTTCTTTACTTTGAGGTGAGATGTCATATCTGAGGAGACATTCCCAGTGATTCCTGAGCCAGGCACACAGACTGGTGTTAAATAAGGTCCCACTGCCCCCTCGTTCTGTTGTTGTCGTTTTTCATGAGTGTGTTACCTCTTTAGATGTGTGTTTGTTTCTGCGTTAGGAGGAGGAGTTATGTTCTTTATAAATAAAGGTAGAAAAAAAAATCAATGTGCTTTTGTCTACTTTTCGCCCCTCGGAACCCCCCATTTAATTAGATACTTCTGAGAAAAGTCATATTCCTTCATGTAAAACCCCTGACTTACATTTAAGGATGGGAGTACTTGGAGCCTTAAAACTACTCTGTGAAAGAAAATACTCTTTCAGGTTTGCTTCTGTAGATCTGGCACATTGGCCAGGGATTGGAATCCAAGAAACATGGGTGACTTTGTGGCTGATTTCTTTTCCTGC
>NW_006291007.1:2493180-2495031 GCF_000327345.1 Myotis davidii
TTAGTCAACAAGGACTTTCTGTAGGCTGGAAAATTAAATGGCAAATTAAACCAGCACTTGTATAACCCTCAATTGGCCTAAAGGATTTTAAAATTGTTTTCCATGTCATGTTCATTGCTTACAATTACTAAACGAAGTCACTATTTAAAAAAAAAAATTCACTTCCTTTTAGAGATGAAGAAAATAAGACTCAAAATGTTGACCTCGTCATTATCACACAAGCAGGAACCGGCGGAGCTGGGACCTAACCCCACGGGTGACGTGACGGGAAGGCTGTTCTCTGGGGTGGCCCTGTGTGTGTGTGAACCCAGGGGCGGTCCGCGATGCGTGGGACTAAGGCACCTTTGCCTTTTTGGCAGGCTGAGGGATTGCTCCTCACCTCCCTGCCTTCCTACTGAAGCTGAATCAAGAAAAAGTTTCAGATCCGAAGTCTGAGTCAACTCCACAGCAGGCAAATGAACGTTCAACCATTTCACCTATTTTTTTCAGAGGCGCCACAAAGTACGAACAGAGCAGGACCTTATGAGGAAGGGCAGTGGTTTTGACTGAGGGGACTCAGGGCCCAGGCTGCCTCAGGGAGATGAAACGTCCCTCCCACTGGCCTTGCTGAAGGGACCATCGCAGACCCTGTCCCCACTCTGCTCTCTCCTCCCAGTGCCGAGCTGGCGAGACAGGTGTGAATAGGAGGATGTCTGGCGTGACAAGGTGACCTTGAGAAACTGATGATAGAATTGCTGAATGGAAAGGTGGTGTTATGGACGGGCTCCTTTGGCCCATGTGTAAGCTGAAACAGTAAAAAAGCAGGAGTCACGCAGTGAGGAGAAGAGGGAGGGAAGGAAATAGTCTGAAAATCGCCCGTGCATAAGTAACGGCAGAGAATGTGCACGAGCTGCTGCTGCTGGTCCACGGAGCAGATGTGGAGCTAGAACTCTCTCTTCCTTTTTAGAAATGAATCTTTGTGGTTTCTCTTCCTGGTGATTTTCAGCAAAGCAGATGGGAGGGAAGTGGGGTCTACTCGAGCAAGGACCTAGGAAACTATTCTTTTAAGAGTTAAAAATAAAAGCAGCCCTGACTGGGTGGCTCAGTTGGTTGGAGTGTCGTCCCGTACACCAAAAGGTAGTGGTTCGGTTCCTGGTCAAGGCACATGCCTAGGTTGCGTGTTGGATCTGTCGGCATATGCGAGAGGAAACTGATCAATGTTTTCTCTCTCTTGCTCTCTCTTTCTCTGCCTTCACCCATCTCTAAGGATAAGTGGAAACATCCTTGAGTGAAGATTAAAAAATAATAAAATAAGAAAAACAAGGGCTTTTATGGCTGAACATTGAGTATGTCAGGAGAACAAGAAGAGGTGGGAGAGAGGGGAGGTTAGTCAATTGTTCTGATATCGCTATTGTTCTAGTGTCCCCAGTAGGATTAATCAAACATAGAGAAATATATAGAAAAATAATTGCCCAGGCTGTGAACATTGGTTATCTGAAGGGGGTAAGGTAGGAGTAAGGAGAAAAGGCAGTGAAATGGGAAAATATTAATGACATGATAAATGAAAATACAGATTGTAGAACTGATAATGTTGCAAATACGGACAGATGAAACAATTTGGTTAAATGGTGGAGGTGGAGGCAGTTTGCTTTTATATTTTTGTTATTTTAATACTGCTGGGGTCCAACCCCAGCAGGTCCAGGGGTCCCCAAAGGTGTGGACGGAGTCGGCGAAGAAGGAATGACACGGAGACAGCGTTCAGTTGATCAGCAGCCTTGCTAGGATCTCTAGCCACAATCTCCAGCCAAGTCCTGTGTCCATGTTCTCTTGCTAGGTTCTCCAGCCAGGTTCTCCAGTTCTCCAGCCAGGCTC
>NW_006291007.1:2495164-2505004 GCF_000327345.1 Myotis davidii
TGGCACTTAGTGAAGGGGTTTTATTCCCTCCCTAACTTCAGGGGAAAATCTCTACCTGGGGAAACAACCTTTCTCAGAGAGGTGACCTTGGTTAAAACACATAGTGCCAAGAAGGTGAGCAAATATATTAAGAACAGTATGCTATATATGCCAGGTCCCTTGAAACAGCAAGGATGGACCGGCTCCTGGCATAATACAGATTTTGCAAGGAGGTATTTAAAATAAAGGCAAGATGTTAGTCGGCCATAGAGCTGCCTCCTCTGCCTGGTCTCCCCTGCTCTCTGACAGCATCCCACTCGCCTCCCCACTCTGCTGCTGTCAGGGTTTAAGCGTCTGCCTCCCTCTTAGGGCAAGAGCTCTGCACGTAGGGCCACGTCTTACTCCTCAGCCTCCCTGTTTCAGGACATGGATGGAGCCCAGTGTGACACTGTTCGGTAAATGCTGGCATAGATCTACTGCAGTCACGGCGCACCATTTGCCTTGGCTGCACGGGGTGAGCAAAAGTAGGTTTACAGTGGTGAGGACTCGAAACACAGAGTTTATTCCTGTATTATTATTGTATTTTCCGTACGGAGAACTATAAGCCTACTTTTGCACACCCTCACATTTTCGGTTGAACATCCCAGGCCGGTGATGAATAAAGTATTTGAAGAACCTTTAAGAAGTCTCTGTTACATCTGACTGGGATTTATTTAGGATTCCTTTTCTATTAAGTTATTATTTTTGAAAATTGTGTAGGAATAGAACAGGAAGAAATGTTTGGAGGCAGTGAGCTTTGCAACCGTGCTTTAATCTGAAAGCTTTTATTCAATGACCAAGTGAATTGTTCTCTACAAAATAGAGTGTGTGTAGCCTAGCTGGCGTGGCTCAGTGGTTGAACATCGACCTATGAACCCGGGGTCACAACAGACCACAGCAAAAATCTTGGGTGACTGTAAAAGATTAAAAATGTGTCCAATGCGCTATCCATTGGCTCCGTCGCGCAATGGATAGCGCATTGGACTTCTAAAAATGTGTTTATCCAGTGTGGCTGGGGCCCTCTGCTCATTGCATTCGTGGAGGCAAGCGACAGGGTTGGAAACAGTTAAGAAGTCTTTCTAGCTTTTGTTTAAAAAATACATATATATTTTAAATAAGCAATGAGTTTTATGCCATCAGATTATGTGTCTTGAAGACATTTGGAGGGAAAGAAAGTTCCCCAGGTCAACTCCCCATCCTCCCCCCAACCCCCCACAAACAAACACACAAAACCCGGTGGGAGAAGAAAGATTTGAAGAAGGAGACATCTGGGGATGCTAAGAGTAGAACCAGTGTGAGCCCTCCTTCCTGGTGTGTCCCTGGGGGTGGAGCCCTCAGACTGATAGAAGTTGGAGCTTCCAGGCAGTCGAGACCATCTCGCAAAAGATGCCCAAGCCCTGAGCCTGCAGAGAGCCTGGCAGACCCTGAAGATGGACACTGGGCGACCTGGTGTCCACCCCGTCTGCCTTGGCTCTGCATGCAGAAGCGAGGAGAACCCCGAAGGCTGCCCGGATGGGCGCGTGGGGTCAGGAACTAGGATGGTCAGAGAGAAACACACTTCTGTTTCTTGAACCTCCAAGATAGAAGAGATGCCCCGTTAACAAGCAAGGATGGGAACCAGTTCCTGCTGGGGCCGGGGGACAGATCAGCTAGGTAACGATGGTGTGTTTTAAGTATCATCATGGGTGCTGGTTTTTTCTTCTGCTTTTCTATCTGGACAAAAACCTTGCAGTTCTTGTTCTGTGGCAGAATTGCCATTCAGGTTCCTGTGGGCAGTTTTGTGTGTTTTTGATGGCTCTAGCATGTTTCTGTCTGCTAGGACTTTCTTCCCTTTGGGAAATTGTGGGGGAACAAACCTTTTTACCCCCCTCCCCCCCAGTTAGCTTGGTGCTGTTGATGGTGGGGGTAGCTTGGTCATCGTGAGACCCGAGGCGGGTCTGGTGGGCCGCACTTCCTCAGACTTCGCTCTCAGACGCTAGCGTGGCTGGTGGGTTGAGGGTAGGGTCTGCGGAGACCACTCACTGTCTCCATGTCCAGAAGCAAGTGGCTGGACTCAGCCAGGCCCCACGGCGCCACCAGCACCGAGCCCGTCTTCCAGCGCCGGAAGCACACTCGCTGGCGAAGGAAGTGCCTTGGCACTGCCGCCCTTGGCGTCCCAGAGTTTGCTTTCTGGGGCCCAACTTCTCACAGAGCGGTTGGAACATGGAGAAGAGGGAAAACAAAAACAAACCCAACCCTGGCTGCAGCCCGTCTGGCTTCTGCTTCCCAGTTCTCCCAGAACAGACTCCCACCCAAATAACCGAGGATGCTGGAGCTGAAGGACTGTGTGTGTGTATGCGTGCGAGAGAGAGAGAGAGAGAGAGAGAGAGAGAGAGAACACGAACATGTGTGTGAGTGTGGCAGGGCAGGCCAGGGAGAAGAAGTTGGAGGGTGTAACAGGAAGGCAAGCGGCAGGGCTGGCTCCTGCTTTGTTGACTTAGTGAGTCTGGCTGCAAAGCCAAGGCCTTTGGAAAGAATGGCCTCCCTGCTTCCGGCAGTTTCCACCGAGCTGTTGGGGGACTGAGGGATTTAGGGAGATTCTGCAGGTGTTTGTGGACAGGAGGGCAGTTCAGTGGGGTGCCAGGGCACCAGGGTTTGGAGAACTCTAGCAGGATTTGTGCTCGATGATGTCCTGGGAGGTAAAACACAACCGTGGTTTCAGAAGGTGGTATTTCTCTCCACCGTACAGGGTTGTCTGGGCCTCCCTTTGAGGTTACTTCCCCAGGAGGCCTGCTTCCACTTTGTGACCATTACGGGTGCTGTTGGATTTCCTTTTTTCCTGGTGAGGTGATTTCGATTTCAAAAGCAATTTCCTCTGACAGCTTCTCGTTAGCTATTGAACAAATGTGGCAGATATAAGTTAGGGCCATATGTTTGGCAACTCCAGGCAGGCATCTGAATTTCTGGCTGCGGCCTGTGGCCTTCTTCTGTTCCTCCAGCAGGTGGCGGTAAAGACCTAGTGATTCTGCTCTCTTTTGCATGAGCTGGCGGACACACACACACACACACACACACACACACACACACACTCTCTCTCTCTCTCTCTCTCTCTCTCTCTCTCTCTCTCTCTCTCTCTCTCTCACACTCACACACTCACACACTCCAGGAGAAGTAGAGCTGGCTCAGGGTGACCTTCTTGTTAGTGGACCTCCTGCCAGTTGGCACACTTGTGAATAGGATTTTCTTCTGACTCCGTAGATGAATTTTCTCAGAAAAGGTTACTATGAGATCTGGGGTCAGGGTTGTCATTGTGACCGCTCAGTGTCTACCCCAGAGTCTGACACATAGTAAGTGCTTAATAGATGCTTGCTGACTTCTACCAAAGTGCGCGTACGTGCAAAGGGAAGTAAATGCATTGTGTTGCACCTCTGCCAGGTGATATGTTAGGTGACTTTTCTTATGAAGTAAGGCTTCTAATTCTCATTTTACAGAAAGAGAAATTGAGGCCCAGGGAAGTAAGATAATTGGCCAAAGTTCACACAGATGTGACCCAGGTCATCTGACTGAAGCTTTTGGGCCTGCAGGTTTGCTCTATTGGGGTGGGAGAGATCTAGATTTAGCAAAAGTCTAGGATGAATTTTGTTTCAGAAAAAGTAAGGGAATCCAGTATAGCTTTTAAAAAATATATTTTTATTGATTTCAGAGAGGAAGGGAGAGGTGGGAAGAGACAGAAACATCAATGATGATAGAGGATTATTGATCGGCTGCCTCCAGCATGCCCCATACTGGGAATCGAGCCTGCAACCCGGGCATGTGCCCTGGCTGGGAATCGATCTGTGATCTCGTTCATAGTTCGACGCTCAAGCACTGAGCCATGCCGGCTGGGCCAGTGTAGCTTTGATCTTTATTCATCAGTTTGTTTCTGAGTATCTGCTGTGTACTGTGTACTCAGGAGGGAGAGGTGGAGGACCTGGATCCTGTTAGTGGGGGGCTCCAAGTCCAGGGGCGAGGTGATGGCACACGTGCAGAGCACCGCAGGAGAACTACACAAGCCCTGGAGGACTTGGCCAGGCAAGGGGTGGGGGAGGATATTCCAGGCAGAGAAGCCTTACTTCATAAGAAAAGTCACCTAACATATCACCTGGCAGAGGTGCAACACAATGCATTTACTTCCCTTTGCACGTACGCACACTTTGGTGGAAGTCAGCAAGCGTCTATTAAGCACTTACTATGTGTCAGACTCTGGGGTAGACACTGAGCGGTCACAATGACAACCCTGACCCCAGATCTCATAGTAACCTTTTCTGAGAAAATTCATCTACGGAGTCAGAAGAAAATCCTATTCACAAGTGAGCTACTTCCCCTGCCTCTTGCAAAGCGCCCCCCCACCCAACCCCTCCTCCCCTCATGTGACAGGATTTGTATATTTGGGGAACTGAGGAGGTTCAAGGTGAGGGATGAAGTCAGGTGAGCAAGGGGCCTTGGAAGCTATGAGGAGGCTTGAAGAGGTTTTGGCAGGAATGTGACATTTTTAGAAGATCCTCCCAGTTCCCGGTGGAGAGTGGTGGGAGGAGGCCGAGACAGAGGCCAGGGAGGCCAGCTGAGGGTTGTAATAAGAGAGGCTGGTGACCTAAACTGGCATTATAGCTATGGAGATGGAGGGAGCTGGAACTATTTATAGAAGGGAGAGCTGACAGGAGTGGGGGCAGATTGCCTGTGAGGGAAGGGTGAGAGAAAGAGCCTGGTGACCTTGAGGTCCGTCCTGGCTTGGGCAGCCAGGTGGATGGACTGGTTTCTTCAGTCATAATGGTCTTTACGATCCATGAACACTTCCACACCCGCTGTTTGAAGAGGAAGGTGCTTCATCTTCCAGTTCAACTGTGTTTCCAGGGTTTGGAGGACGCCCCTGGGCGGCGTTAGCCCTGCACCTTGAACATGTGCAGGTCATACCTTTAGGGCAGCCTTCGTCTTTCCTTTGCTCTCTCTCAGCGGATGCTCGGAGTATGGAACCTTTCCTGAGCAGGTGTCTGCTGTGGACACTCAGGGAGCCTCTCCGCCTCTTGTGCAGCTGGTGGACCTTGGGGAAAGCTAACCCTGCCCTGGACGCACGGGCAGGGCATGAGGTTCAAGCCTACGGCGACCTGAATAATTGTATGTCTTGTCCTCTGTGTTAGTCTCCTGGGTCTGCCTAACAAATTACCATGAACTTAAGACAACAGTTGTTTTCTCACAGTTCTGAAGTCTAGAAGTGCAAAATCCTATTATCAGCCAGGCTCTGCTCCCTCCCGAGGGGCGGGGGTGGCGGGGCGGGAGGGAAGGTCTGTGCCTTGACTACTTCAGCTTCTGGTGACTCCCGGCCGACCTTACCTTGTGGCTGCTCACGCGAGTCACTGCCTGTCTCCACAGCCTCTCCTCCCCATGTCCGCCTTCTCTCTCTTAGAAGGATACTTGTCATTGGGTTTAGGGCTCATCCGGGGCAGTCAGTATGATCTCATCTCCAGATCCTTAACTTAATTGCATCTACAAAGACTCTTTTTCCAAATAAGGTCACATTCACAGGTTCTGAGGGTTAGGAGGGAAACATATCTTTTTTGAGGCTGCCGTTCAACCCACTACAGCAGGGGTGGGGAACGTCTGGCCCTTGGGCCATATAAGGCTTGAGAAATCATTTGGTTTGGCCCTGCCAAGGCACTAAGGGTGAGTTAAATAAATGTTTGACCAGATATAGCAGGATAATTTTTAAGGTAATGATTTTCATGGCCCTTGAATGATGTTATACATATTCCACGTGGCCCTGGGCAGGGAAGAGGTTCCCCACCCCTGCACTACTGCTTCTGTGGATGGCAAGACAATGAAATGGGGACCATGATGACATCGTTGGACTCCTGCCTGCCAACCTGGAAGCCTGCCTGCGTGGGGACCTCCAGTTATTTAACTCAGCCAATTCCCTTATTGGTTTAAGCCGGTTTGACGTGACTCTTCCCCTGTCTTGCTGCGGAATGTGCCCTGCCTGATGCGTGTGCCCATCTGGAGCCCTGCGCGCAGGCAGGCCGTTGGGTGTAGGGCAGAGATCGGGGCAGTTGGAATTCTCCTCTGCTGGGCTCTATTGTTGTCACTCTGTGACCTTGGGCAAGCCGCAGCCTTGCGGACCATCAGTTTGAATATATAAATGGGGCCCTTGTCCCTGCAGAACGCTTTTCAAAATGGAAGCCACTGTGGTTTGTGCTGCTATGGCCTCTGCATTCCAAGAAAGACGCAATAGAGTTGGAAAAGAGCCAGACGGTGGAGTGAGGAAGGGCTTTTACCATCAGGGCAGGCTCCCCAGTGAGGATTCTTCAGCCTGGGAAGACGGAGGCTGAGGAGGGAAGTCCTTTACGTGAAAGGTGTTATCGGTGAGGCGGGACAGACTTGCTCATCAACTCCCAGAATCCTTAGAAGGCTAGGGAGCTACTCCCGAAAGCTTGAGAAGCTATTTCAGGGCAAAGAACGGAAAGTGCTCTTTTGTGCAGTGCAGAGGTGGACTCGAGGCTCCTGGGCAGCTCGGGTCGTGCCCCTGGAGTCGGGAAGACCTAGGCTCCGCTCCTCTCTTCTCCCTGGATCTTAGATTGCTCATTGGGAAACGGAACAGGAAGTCTGGTACTAAACCAGGAGCAAACTTCCACAAACTAACCACTGTCCACCCACCCACCCAGCAGCACTGACACCCATGTGATCAGCTGCCTGCTTGTTACTGTGGATGGACGAACTGCAGATCCCCCCCACGCATGGCACCTCATCGCCTTTCCCTCACTCAAGGACCACGCAAGCAGTTCTCTCCTTCTCCTTCACCGTCGATTTCCCCCTCTCCACCCGATCATTGTCATGTGCATGAAAACCACTATCACTCCTCCCATCTGAAGACAACCCTCTCTAGATTTCACTTCCCCCTCTAGCTCCTGTCCACTCTCACAGCTCCACGGTGCAGCAAAACTCGCTGTAAGAATTGTCTATACTTGTCTCTCCTAGTTCAGCGAATCTTTACAAAATGAACTCACTCATGAAACCGCCACCAGGTGGACAAAGAAAGGGAGTATTACCGGCACCCCAAAAGCCCCGTGCTCCTCCCAGCCACTCACCCCTCTCCACACTCCAGGGTAACCCCTGTCCTGACAACACCACCAATTAGTTTTATATTTTTGCCTTTATCATGCTAAAATACAAATCACATAAAATTCACCATTTTAAGCTTCTGAAAGCGTACAGTTCAGTGGCATTGAGTACGCGCACAGTAACCATGACCCGGCTCCAGAATATTGTCGTCACTGCAAAGTCATTCGCAGTCACTCCCCTCCCCCTTCTCCTCGGTCCCTGGCAACCAGCAGTCTGCTTTTTGTTTCTATGGACTTGCCTGTTGTGGATGTTTCAGACGGATGGAATCGGACCGGATGTGGCCTTTGGTGCCTGGCATCTTTTACGCATCATGATGTTCTCAGGGTTCATTCACGTGGTCGCACGTATCAGAACTTCATTCTTCTATATGGCTGAATAACCTTCCATTGTATTGCCATACCACGTTTCTTCACCCATCCATCAGCTGATGGACGTTGGGTTGTCTCCACCTCGGCGATCACGAATGCTGCTGCTATGAAAAACCGCACGCAAGTCTTGCTTGCACACCCGTTTTACCTGTTTCTGAACTTTAAGTTGGCCACATGATTTATATCGTTTTTCCGTCTGACTTTATACTCTAGGCAGGTTATGTTCTATAACGTGACATCCATCTACATTACTGCATAGCAGTAACTTGCTCATTTACATTGCTGAATAGTGTGTCATTGTGTGAATATACCACCATTTATCTATTGTTGGTGGGTTATGTCCAGTTTGAGGTTATGAAGAATGCTGCTAAAAAATAAAAAAAAGAATGCTGCTCTGAAAGTTCTTTTTTAAAAAAAGTATTTTTATTGATTTCAGAGAGGAAGGGAGAGGGAGAGATAGAAACCTCAGTGATGAGAGAGAATCATTGCTCGGCTGCCTCCTGCACGACCGGGGATCGAGCCTGCAATCCGGCCATGAGCCCTGACCAGGAGTCGAACCGTGACCTCCTGGTTCATAGGTCAATGCTCAACCACGGAGCCCCCGCGGCCGGGCTGAACGTTGTTGTTCATGTCTTTTAGTGGAAACACATATGATGCTGTTAGACATAGACCTATAAAGGGGATGTCGGGGGTCATAGATGCTGCACATGCTGAGTTTTACCACCAAAGGGCTTTCCGAGGGGGTGCCAGTTTTCACTTCCCAGGAGTGTGGGACGTTCCATGGCTCAGGATCCTCACCCCGGCCTCGATAGCCTCCACTCTCTCTAGGAATTCGACTATCCGAGGTTCCGCATAGAAGTGGAATTGTACAGTATTTGTCCTTTTGTGACTTTTCTTTTTCTTCGTTGACCTTGGCAGTTTTGAGGAGTGAGTTACTGGTCAGGTATGTTGTAGGATGGCCTGCTGTTGGAATTTATCTGATGTTTTTTTATGATAAGATTTGGTCTTTGATGTGTATTTATCACTCACTCTCTATCCAACAAGATGCCGGGTGCTGAGGCTTCAGTAATAAGAGCCTAGAGGCTTCGTTTATGCTCATGTTACCGATGCCAGCCATTGGCCCCAGAGAATTTTCATTAGTTGCCCAGAGTCATGCAGTTGGTCAAAGGCAAAGATGGGATCTGCATTCGTCCCCCTGCCTTCAGACCTGTGCTCTCTAAGTCACACCTCCTTTGTCCAGGCCAAGCGGAGGCTGTGCCCCTACCCTTTTCTCTGGGCACTGGCATCAGTGGGGCTGCTCAGAGCTGGGCGGGCTGCCAGCTGCTGGGCCTCCTCCACTGAGCAAGCAGCAGCCCCCCACTCAGATTCTCTTCAGTTTTTTTCCAAGTTGAAATATTTTTTATATACATAGGAGTGTCTGTAATGCATGGATGGGGTCAGAGTAATAATGCAAAGAAAACCCTGGGACCCAGCACCTAACGTAACAAAGACAATGTTTCCAATGTTTCAGTACTTTTCACGCTCCTCTCCCACGTGCTCCCTTCAAATCCCACCCTTCCTCCTCACCCCTTTAAATAATGATCATCCTGAATTTCGTGTTCTTCATTCTCTGGCTTGTACAGTTTTACCACAGGGGCACATGTTCCTGGTCAATACGCTGTTTAGTCTGGAGAGTTTTTGGATTTCTATGAAGTGAAACCACACTGTATACATTAAATTGCGATTCGCTTTATCCATTCAACATTGTGTTTATGGGATTCTTTCATGAAGTTACAGCTTATTTATTTTCATGGCTAGATAGTATTCCATCGAATGATGACATATTTTCTTATCTATTCTCATGTCCATGAGTGTTTGGGCTGTTGGCAGTTTTTTTTGTTTTGTTTTGTTTTTGTTTGTTTTTTCCTCGGAGAGAGAGAGAAACATCAGTGATGGGAAAGAATCATTGATCGGCTGCCTCCTGCACATCCCCTATTAGAGATTGAGCCTGCAACCCGGGCATGTGCCCTGACCAGGAATCAAACTGGCGGCCTTTTGGTGCATGGGAGAGCATTCAACCGACTGAGCCGCACTGTCCAGGGCTGCAGTTTTTGTTTTTGTGAACACCTGGGGCCCTCGAGATGGGAGGGTTTCTCTAGGTAACATGATGATGAGTAGAACTGCCGGGTCACAGACTGTGTGTGGACCAGATAATGCCAACATGTTTCCTGAAGGCGTGGGTCCGTTGACACTCTTGTCAACAGTGCGTGGGGGTCCCCAACACTTCACATCCTAAGCTCTCTTTGGTGCTGGTTTGTCTTCCACTCAGCTGTGTCCACATCTCCGG
>NW_006291007.1:2505682-2509080 GCF_000327345.1 Myotis davidii
ACCATTTGCAACAGCATGGATGGACCTGGAGAGGATGATGCTAAGTGAAATAAGCCAGTCAGAGAAAGACAAATATCACATGATTTCACTCATATGTGGAATTGAATGAACAAAACAAACTGATGAATAAAATAGAACCAGAGATGTAGAAGCATGGAACAGACTGAGGAATTTCAGAGGGAAGGCAGGATGGGTGGGTTGGGTTGGAGTGGGCGGGGAGTAATTAACCCATGGACACAGTGAAGGCCTGGGAGCGGGTACGGGGTGGAGGGGGTCAATGGGGGAAAAACACAAAGGGGACATCTGTAATACTTTCAACAATAAAGATAAATTAAAAAATTATTTTGGAGAAGAGAAAAGGAGAAAAGAAACCCAAAACTCCCCTAAGATCCCACCGCCTGAACACAAGCACTGTGAACGTGTTGGTTTTTTCCCACAGCGTTTAAATGGTTGTAACTATGGGATACACACATCTCTGTATTCTCTTTCCTTTACTTAGCACTGCATCATAAACGTTTTCCCAAGTCGCTACGTGCTACTCATAATTGTAATTTTTATGACTGCATACCACTCTTAATTAAGACCTTTATGCAGAAAGTTCTCCAGTATTTCAGGTTTTCCCCTTAGGATTCCAGAAGGCAAATAACTGGGTCATAGGGCATAAACACTTTTTATAGCGTCAGATTGGTACAGCCAGACTGCTTTCCAAAAAGGTGGTGTCAATTTGCAATGCAAAAATGTCTGATAAAGCTCACCCAACAGCGTATTCATTGGGATTGCGTATGATGAATGCAGTTTTCTCTCGGCTGATTTATGACCTGGGTCTTGTCCTGATCGGCATCAGTTGCCAAGCCGGAAAAAAGTAAAAAGGGGTTTGGAAACCGTAACAAATTTCATTAATGCAGAATCATGGAGCTGAAAAGAACTTGAGTGGTGTATTAACTTCTTGTCTCCCCTTCTGCACATATTTTAATTTAATATAATTTAAAATTTTTATTTTAACAGAAGCTTATTTTTTCTGTCACTAGGATAAAATGTGATTATTAAAGTCATTTTGGAAACGACAGAAAAAATTGAAAGACAAACCACTCTCAGTCCCAAGGTTAATATTTTGGTAGATGTTTCACTTTTTTTTTTTCCATTTTATGTAATTGTGAATATAGTACTGTCTGAGCAATTTTAAAGTTACATTTTTCTCTTAAGAGTATAATATGGGTATTTATTCATATTACTGTAAATAAATGCTTTTGTAGCCCATGCATTTTATTTTTATTGGCCTTTTTTTAAAAAGAAAACACATACTCATGATTTTAAAAAATTCAAATAGTGCAGCATATACAATGAAGGGTGGTGTTCCAAACCTTGACCTCAGTCTCCTCCCCAGAGGAGTCACTGTCAATATTTTATGTATTCAGAGAACTTCTGTGCATATTAAACATAAATAAGCTTTTCTACACCAATACTAGAATAGCAGACATATTGTTTTGCACCTTGCTCTCGTGTCCTTTTCACTTACTATGTCTTGGAAATCATCCCACAAAAGCACACGTGCTTTTGACATGGTCTTTCTTCTTTTTAACAGCTAACAGTATATATTGCATGCCTGTACCATAATGTGTTTTCCAGACTCCTAGGGAAGACAATTCCTTTCTTTTGTTTCTGTAGACAGTGTGTCAGGCAACAGGCTTGCCCTTCGTGCACACGTGTTAGTAATATCTGGAGGATAAATCCCTAGCAGTGAAGCTGTGCTCGGTCAACAGATGCATTTGAAAATGTACACTTGAGCCCTGGCTGGTGTGGCTCAGTTAGTTGGGTGTCAGCCCACGTACTGAGAAGTTGTTGGTTCAGTTCTGGGTCAGGTCACATGCTGTGTCAATCCCCGTAGGAGGCATGCTCTCTTCCTCTCTCTCTAAAATCAACAAAAACATATTAAAAAATAAAATAGTACACTTTAAATTTTGATAGATTCCGTCAGATTGCCTTCCATAGGAGTTGTACGGATTTAAACTCAATAACATAAAAGTACCTGTTTCCCTATACCTGTGGTCGGCAAACTGCGGCTCGCGAGCCAAATCCGGCTCTTTGGCCCCTTGAGTGTGGCTCTTCCTAAGCCTGAGGAGTACCCTAATTAAGTTAATAACAATGTACCTACCTATATAGTTTAAGTTTAAAAAATTTGGCTCTCAAAAGAAATTTCAATCGTTGTACTGTTGATATTTGGCTTTGTTGACCAATGAGTTTGCCGACCATTGCCCTATACCATTTCTAACACAGAGTGTTAACAATGTCTTTGACCTGTGTCAAACTGAAAGGTAAAAATAGTATTTCAATTTTGTTTTAATATACATTTTTCTTATAAGAAAGCTTAATAACCTTTCAAAGCTGCATATATATGTATATATGTATATATGTATGTATCTATATATTAAATGATTTTTATTGATTTTAAAGAGAGTGGAAGGGAGAGGGATAGAAAGAAACATCTATGAGAGAAACATTATCGGCTACCTCCTGCACTCCCTCTGCTGCAGATCAAGCCCACAACCCGGGCATGTGCCTGACTGGGAATTGAACTGTGACCTCCTGGTTCATTGGTTGACCAACTCAACCACTGAGCCACACCAGCGGGGTAGAGCTACTTATGCTTTGTTTTCTGTGAACTCACTAGACATTATTTTTTAAAAAAATATATTTTATTGATTTTTTACAGAGAGGAAGGGAGAGGCATAGAGAGCTAGAAACATTGAAGAGAGAGAAACATTGATTTAGCTGCATCCTGCACACTCCCCACTGCGGATGTGAAAATTGTGCGTAGGTAGGGTCCCTAGGCCTCGCCTGCGATCAGGCCCATCTTCTGCTAGCTCGCCAGTGCCCGGTCCCGCCCCACCCCGCTGCTGCCACCAGCCCCCCACCTCATAGTGACTGGTCGAGCAGTCATTCCAGTCATTAGGCTTATGGTCATTGGCCTTTTATTATATAGGATACCACAGTGAACATCTTTATTTTTTGCATATAGCATCTTCAGCATTTTGTTTTGTTTTCTTGGAGTAGTTTCTTGGAAATGAAATCTGTGGGTCAAAGGGTCCTGGCATTTTAACGACATGATTGCCAAATGCTCTTGGAAAAGCTCATACTAGTTTACAACCCCACTGCGACGTGCCCGTGTGCCCAGCTCACTGTCCCAGTGCCAGCACCGGCTTGCGCATGTAAAGGCTCTCCCAGGCTCCGCTCCTGCAGTTATTTTGTGTTCTGACCCAGTGTAAGCCGAACCCTTAAAGCCAGGGGACTGTCCCTGTTTGTATGGCAAACCAAATCCTTCCTGTCACACCGAGGCTCAGATCTGTTCTGAGAGGACTTAGAGTTCTACATCAGAGATGTCAGATTTCCTTTCCTTGTAA
>NW_006291007.1:2528170-2539598 GCF_000327345.1 Myotis davidii
GTGTTTAATAATATTAGCTATTATTTATATTATTTTGAAATTGAGGGTTGATAAATCTCCATCCTGACCTTACCGAGTTAAATGTAGTGAGAAAGAGATTTTTTAATGTTATTATTATTTTTTAATATATATTTTATTGATTTTTTTACAGAGAGGAAGGGAGAGGCATAGAGAGCTAGAAACATTGAAGAGAGAGAAACATTGATTTAGCTGCATCCTGCACACTCCCCACTGCGGATGTGCCCGCAACCAAGGCACATGCCCTTGACCGGAATCGAACCCGGGACCCCTCAGTCTGCAGGCCGACACTCCATCCACTGAGCCAAACCGATTAGGGCTAGACGTTATTTTTAGTTGCTGAAAACTATCCCATGGAGAGGATTTACCGTAATGTAAGCTAACCATTTCTGTGTTGTATGTAAACTTTCACTGTTACAAATAACTAGAGGCCCAATGCACAAAATTCATGCAAGAGTAGGCCTGCCTTCCGCTGGCTGCCAGCACCAGCTTCCCTCTGGCACCTGGGACCCGGGCTTCCCTCACAGCCCCGGCTTCATCCTGAAGGTTGTCCAGAAGGGTGTCCTGTCTAATTAGCATATTACACTTTTATTATTATAGACTAGTGACCTGTCGCGCAAGACCCAGGACCCCGCCCCCTGCCCCCCGCCCCAGTGCCATGGGACTGCTCCAACTCCTGGAGGCCGTAGACTAGAGACCCAGTGCACAAAATTGTGCGTAGGTAGGGTCCCTAGGCCTCGCCTGCGATCAGGCCCATCTTCTGCTAGCTCGCCAGTGCCCGGTCCCGCCCCACCCCGCTGCTGCCACCAGCCCCCCACCTCATAGTGACTGGTCGAGCAGTCATTCCAGTCATTAGGCTTATGGTCATTGGCCTTTTATTATATAGGATACCACAGTGAACATCTTTATTTTTTGCATATAGCATCTTCAGCATTTTGTTTTGTTTTCTTGGAGTAGTTTCTTGGAAATGAAATCTGTGGGTCAAAGGGTCCTGGCATTTTAACGACATGATTGCCAAATGCTCTTGGAAAAGCTCATACTAGTTTACAACCCCACTGCGACGCCCCGTGTGCCCAGCTCACTGTCCCAGTGCCAGCACCGGCTTGCGCATGTAAAGGCTCTCCCAGGCTCCGCTCCTGCAGTTATTTTGTGTTCTGACCCAGTGTAAGCCGAACCCTTAAAGCCAGGGGACTGTCCCTGTTTGTATGGCAAACCAAATCCTTCCTGTCACACCGAGGCTCAGATCTGTTCTGAGAGGACTTAGAGTTCTACATCAGAGATGTCAGTTTTCCTTTCCTTGTAAAACCCCACGGCCAGGTGGGTACGAGTCATTGTAGAAGAAAAGCCTTGCTGTCCCAAGAAGTGCTGACATGGATGCTTCTCTGCTGGATTACTAATCGGAATGGATTACCCATGGCCCCGAGGTGTGGGCAGCTCAGCACATCTGGCTCTGTCTGGGGAGGTGCCGTCCGATGCACTCTTGCTGGGATGTGGCAAGTCAGTGAGGTGACCCTGGGGAAGGTGTCACCTGGGAGAGGAGACTTCTGTTTTTATCTGCTCAACATCTCTCCTCTTCTGGTAAAATAGGGGCTTCGTTTGCTCTTGCAAAGTATTGTATCGTGACCTCGCCCTGGCCCAATAGAATCCCCTTTTCTCTTGGCCAGAGTGATGGACTCATGAGCCAGCCCGTGGCCCAAGAAGGACCAGTTGCAGTCCTTCCTGCAATTTGATATATGGAGGCCGGGAGAAAGAGACTTTGTTTTCCCAGGAAGCCTGGTAAACTGGGATGGCTTGGGCTTACGGCTGCTGGTAGTTCTCTTTAAAAAAAATTTCCCTCCCCAACAGAAGCCTGGGAATATGGCCCCAAGGAGACACACAGAGATGAGGCCAAAGGGGACAGAGCCCGTCCTCATGCCCACTTGGCTGAACTGGGCTAATTTTTGCAATTACAACAGAAAAACTGTAGTTCACCTGGGGAGGTCAGAGAGCTTGCATCTGAGGGGTGAGCCCAGAGAGTTCTAGAAAGAGGGAGCTGAGGTCTGGTACTAGAGGAAAATGTCAGTTGTCAGATTCAGACACCTCAGGTGTTTGAGATGATAGGATGGAGCAAGGTAAGAACTGGTGGCTAGGAGTATGAGAAGCTAGCCAGAGATGAGGGGGTGTTTTACATTCACCTGGGAACAAGGTGGCCTTGAGCCATGCTGGCAGTGGGAATGGGCAGTGGCTGCAAGAACTGTGAAGGAAGAACCCACAGGAAGGACTTGGTGACTGATTGGTTAACTGTGTTAGTCTGCCCGGCTGCATAACGAAATAGCACAGGCTGCATGGTTTAGAAATGCATTTCCTCACAGTTCTGGAAGCGGGACGTCCAAGATCAAGGTGCCAGCAGCATTGGTTCCTGGCGAGGCCTGCTCCTTAGCCTGGACATAGGGCCTCCGTGCTGCGTGCTCACATGGCCTTTTCTTTGTGGGAGGGCGGACAGAGCACACTCTTCCCCCCCTTTTATAAGGACAACCAGTCCTATTGGGTTAGGGCCCTACCTTTATGATTTAATGTAACTTTATTTCCTTAAAGGTCCTGTCTCCAAATACAGTTAGACGGGGAGTTAAGGCTTCAACCTATTAATTTGAGGGAGTGGGGCACAATTCAGCCCATAACACTAACCAAGAAGAAATAAGTCTTTGGGGGTGGGATGACTCACTTAATTTGTTTGGGTTTATTTTTCCCTGTGCTTTAAAAAGATATTTGTAGTCACTGTGATTTGAAGCAATTCTGTTCTTTTCACTAATCATTATATCATAAGCATTTCTCAATACTGCTGTGTAGTGTTCGTAATTATAATTTTAAAGCGCCGATTGCATTCCTGGTTGTAGGTACCCTAGCATTCTTCTTGGTCTTTATCTTAACTAGTTTCTCTTGGATGGCCTACCAGCTGCAAGCCCTGTCCACTTTTCCTTTGCTACGCTCATCGTAACCATTTCTTTCTCCTTACCTGACTGTTAACACCCTGCCATAAGCCCAGGTCATCCCATGCCAGGGCCCTCCTCACTGGTCCATAGGTCGCCCTGCCATTTCATCTACCCAACACCCAACCAGAGGAGACAGTACATGTTAAGGCTGTACTTTTCACGTAACTTCTCTACCTTAACATGAACTGAGTGATTAAATCCAAACTCGTACAGTAGGCGTTAGAAGTCTTTCACAATCCAAGAGGACTTCCAATTAGAAGTCTTCCCGTCCTAACTTGGTAAACACTCACCTACTGTCTTTTTATATGAACCTTTTCTAGAATCTGGTAGGCCTTTCACTGTCTTCCAGTGACATACCTGCCACCCCAGCCCATTAACTTTGCTTTATCTAGATGTCCTTCCTGATTATCTAGTTTTATCCAAACATCTACGTGCATATATGACTTTCCCGCTGGACCATGATATCCCTGCAGGTAAGGACAGGCTGACGCACTTCTATAACTTAGACACTCGCACACAGTGCGATGTGTAGACCCAGATAAGCCCATGTTTATCCTGATTCAAACCCTGGCTCCGACACATACAAACTATCTGACCTGGACATGTTGCCCATCTGCAGAATTGGGGGAATAACAGTACCTAATTCATATGGCGGTTGTGTATAACATGTATTGTGTAGTTCTGTGTAAAAGTCACCTCACCAGGACCTGTGATGTCAGTGCTTGCTGGTTTTGATGAGATGGTGATGGTGATGGTGATGGTGATGATGATGATATGGTTAGCACTCTGGAAAGGTTTGTTGAGTAAATCTCAGACTTGGCTCATGCACAGCCAGCAAGGAGCAGTGGCTTTCCCTTCTCCGTGATCCCCAGCCTCCTCTCTAGAACCTCCTGTCGAACCTACCCATCTTCCAGCCCTGACTCAACATAGACAGCCATGAGTGAGAGGCCTCTGATGCCTAAGTTTCCCTCGGCAGCTTGAGTAGGTTTGCCTTTAAGGCCCAGCACCTTCTTCCCAGGAACCAACTTTATGGGGCTGGATTGACATTTTCAAATAGGACATCCTGACTCACCTGCCTGGTGCCCTCTGCCTGCAGGAGTTTCCTGGAGCCAGAAATGGGTCCCCTGCCCACAGCCAGGGCCACCACAATGCCCCTCATCAGGCCTGCCCCTACTCCAGACAAACTCAGGACAAAAACACAAAAGGAGACCCATGTACCATGTAGCCAAATATTTAAAAGTTAGGAATCAAGCTATCAAAGTGTTAAATGTGTTCCATCCTCCTACCTTGACAAACATGCCATTGAAATGACAACATTAAAAATATGTGGAAGTATGTGTACAAATAACGTGTATAGCTATGTAATTCCTATTGCTGAAATTGACAAAATAGTAAACATGACTGAGTTTAATCATAATTGTTTCTGTCTGAATGCTCTGTACTGGGCCAGCCATGTTTAAATAAATATAATAAAAACATGAAAAATGGGAAGGTAGGAATGTATGTATGTGTGTGTTTGTGTATGTGTGTGTGCACATGTGTGCGTGTGCGTATGTGCGCGTGCGTGTGCACGTGTGCGCTTCTGTGCATGTGCCTAAGACCTGGCGCCACTATAAGGGAAACTAGCCATTAGTCTTCATTCTTCCTGTCTTCACCCGCCCTGGCCCACAGCTCTACCTTCACATGTGCCAGAGGTATGGATGCTTCCCATCCTGTGGGAAGCACAGCTGAGTGCCCAAGAGAAATCATAGTGTGCATTTGGCTCTGTGAATTGCCAATGAGGTTTCTGGAAACCATTTTTGGAATTGTCTTCAGAGCCCATAATGTCCAAACACTATGGTTATAACTAGGTTTTTAAAAAGTCATGCAGCCTGGCCGGTGTGGCTCAGTGGTTGAGCGTCGACCCATGAACCAGGAGGTCATGGTTTGATTCCCAGTCAGGGCACATGCCCAGGTTGCAGGCTTGATCCCCAATAGGGGGTGTGCAAGAGGCAGCCGTTTAATGATTCTCTCTCATCATTGATGTTTCTATCCCTCTCTCCCTCTCCCTTCCTCTCTCTGAAATCAATAAAAAATCATATTAAAGAGATGGGGTTATGAGTTTTTCTTTACTTTCAAAATTTTCTATAATGTGATTATTTTTATAATGAAAAGTTATAAAAAATGCAATGAGTTGTACAAGCTCGATGTTGCTTTGCTCTGTGCAGAACACCTGCCAGTTGCGTAGCTTTGCTTTATACAAAGTGGTAATATCATATTGCCAAGGAGGTTTTTAAAAATATTTACTTTTTTACTGTGGTAAAATATACATAATGTAACATTTATCTTTTTTTAGTATGCAGTTCAGTGGCATTCAGTGCATTCACATTGTTGTGCCATCATCACCATCATCCATCTCCAGAACTTTTTCATCTTCCCAAACCAGGGGTCCTCAAACTTTTTATTTATTATTATTATTATTTTTTGCCAGAACTATCTTATTTATTATAAAGATACACTGTGAAGAACAGACCTGACTGTATACAGAAGCCTGGAACTCAAACTTTTTAAACGGGGCCAGTTCACTGTCCCTCAGACCGTTGGAGGGCCGGACTATAAAAACCTATGAACAAATTCCTATGCACACTGCACATATCTTATTTTGAAGTAAAAAAACAAAACGGGAACAAATACAATATTTGTATTTGCATGTGGCCCGCGGGCCGTAGTTTGAGGACCCCTGTCCCAAACTGACACTCTGTCCCCATTAAAGAATAACTCCCCATTCCCCCTCCCCTCAGCTCCTGGTAACCCTATTCTACCTGTTATCTCTGTGAATTTGACTGTTCTAGGTACCTCATATTAGTGGAAGCACAGAGTATTTTGTGTCTGCTCTATTCACTTAGCATGTCTTCAGTATTCTTCCATGTTATAGCATATGTCAGAATTTCCCATTTCCTTCCTTTTTAAGACTGACTAATATTCCACAGTATGCATACACCGCATTTAGTTTATCCATTCATCCATGCTTGGACATTTGGGTTGTTTCTACCTTTTGGCTGTTGTGATAATGCTGCTATGAACATGGGTGTACAGATGTCTCCTTAAAAGCTCACGGGCTTTTTGGGGTGTGCACCTAGAAGTGGAATTGCTGCCAAGGAGATTTTTAGAATTTGTTTTTGGGACTTTCCTATGACCTTATTTTGAAATTCTTCAGCTAAGGCTACTCTTTGTCCGTTGAATGTAGACTTGATTTTTAGAAACTTCCAGCAATTTTTGAGGGGCACTAAAACGGATTGGTTTCTTACGAGGCGTTGATCTGGTGCTAATAAAGAAATGCTGGGAAGTCAGGACAGGTGACTTCCTTTCCAGGTGAGGGAACTGAGGCTGAGAGAAGGTAAGGCCTGCCCAGTATACAGGCAGTCATGTGAGGGCCTGGGTTCAAGCTCAGATCTCTTTTAGCTCAAAGACACGCTTGGTCTCCTACGATGTTCTCCTACTTTGAAGCAATTGTTAAGCTACCAAATTGGGGAATACCATTTTCAAAAAATATATTTTTCTTGATTTCAGAGCGGAAGGGAGAGGGAGAGAGAGATAGAAACATCAATGATGAGAGAGAGTCACTGATAGGCTGCCTCCTGCACACCCCCTACTGGGGATCAATCCCGCAACCTGGGCATGTGCCCTTGGCCAGAATCGAACCTGGGACCCTTGAGTCTGCAAGCTGACACTCTATCCACTGAGCCAAACCAGCTAGGGTGGAATACCATTTTGGATCAAAAAGGTATGATTGTGAAGATAGGTTTTAGAATATCCATTATACATTTTTCCAATCAAAAGGAAAATAAGTGATCAGTTGTCTAAAATTTTGAATATAGAGAAAAGCAGAAAGAAAAACAGTTACCCATGGTACTACCCCTGACTGTCAGTCAGGTGTATCCCTGTATAACGTGTTTAATTGCATTTCCTTCACAGTTCAACTGGGCAGGGCATTCATTTGATCCCTCCAGGCCCAGAAGAGAAGCATTTAGTCACCTGAGTGAAGCCATGTCTTTTTGTTTATGAAGGTTCACATTGTCAGGAGATGTCAGGGGCGTGGCAGCTGCAGAGAGCAAGACAGAACTTGTGAAGGGCTTTCCGCTGAGAGGATGTGTCAGCCCGCAGCCTCCAGCTGCCCCATTTGAGCCAGCTTCATGCTTTTCCCAGGCAGCTCCCAAGCCAGTGACTGAACTTGGTGGAGGCACCAGCACCCACCACACTTGCCCCATGGGGGACTTCTTGAATGGCCAACGTTGCTCCACTCCCCACCGGGTTGTCCAAGACGGGGCATAATTTGCACTGTGGCCCGAGACATTTCCTGCTCTATTTTTCTCCCTCCTCTCTTCACAGGATTGGATCTGCACCGCACTCTGAGGGCTTTCCATGCCCAGTCCTGCCTCCACCGCCTTTATTTTTTGTAGTTATTGTCCCACAATAAACCTCTCACTCCTAATTCCAACTCTGCGTCTACTAACTGCTGACTCCACCAGCTGCTTCCTGGAGCACCCAGACCCACACAGGTGGTGACTGTTAGTTAATGAGAAGATCCAGGCACGTTTCTGAGTTTTTGTTTAGTGTTTGAAAAGCCAACGTTGGAATTTCTACATCAGGTAATGTTCAACATGCCACCAGTTTTGGACTTAGTACAGAACATAAAAGCACTTATAAAAATTGTGTTTTCCACTTTCCTGACTCAAATAACCTTATGCTTTAGTATTTTAAGAAGTATAGCATAGTTGTGTAAGAGTGAAATTCTTGCTCTCTCTTTTTTATTTTTAAATATGTTTTTATTGATTTTAGAGAGGAAGAGAGAGAAACATCAATGATGAGAGAGAATCATTGATCGACTGCCTCCTGCACACCCTGTACTGGGGATCAAGCCCACATCCTGGGCATGTGCCCTGACTGGGAATGGAACCATGACCACCTGGTTCATAGGTCGACGCTCAACCAGGCTTTGAGCAACACTGGCCGGACTCTCTATCTTAATTCTAGCCTGCATCTCTCCTGTGGCCCCAAGCAAATAGCTCCTGCTATAGATATAATTATTAGAGGAATTCTGCTTGAGGCTTGAGTTTTTGGTACAAATTTGCAGGAGCATCAAGACCAGACTCAAATCAGCAGGGGTCAACAAACTGGGGAACAAAGAGATTTAGAAATTTCCTTGCACTTCCTTGTATCCTGCTTGGCGCCTAGGTGTCACGGACCTCTTGGCCTGCCTCCTCCCTCCCTTGACATAAAAGACGCCTGAATTCTGGCCTCTCAAGATGCATTTGCCGAAGCTTTATGCACCCCCTCTGCTCCCATTTTTACAAGCTGGTGCCTTCTCGATCAATAGACCTTTCCATACTCCAAACTCTGACATTAAAAACATTAAAAAAAAACAAACCTGATTTCAGAGAGGAAGGGAATGGGAGAGATAGAAACATTAATGATGAGAGAGAATCATTGATCAACTGCCTCCTGCACGCCCCCTACTGGGGATTGAGCCTGCAACCCAGGCATGTGCCCTTGACCTGAATCGAACCTGGGACCCCCCAGTCTGCAGGTCAGCACTCTATCCACTGAGCCAAACCAGCTAGGGCCAAACTCTGACATTTGGATATTGGCATTTTTTTGAAGCATTGGGCACACAAACCTTGATTGGTAGCAGTAGAATAATATGTAAGAACTCCGAGAAACCATAGAAAACACACTAATGAAAGACTGGAAATGAAAGAGAATGTAACCTGGAAACCAAACCCTGCATAACAAAGGTGGCCAGATAACACTAAAAAACGAGGGGAATTGTGGGAACCAGGACAACTGCTCTCTGAAAACCCCAGCTGCGACTAATCAATAAAGTCTGATTAATGTGCAAGAACATAACATAGTAAAAATGTGTTACAGCTGAGCGTCTTGTAATGCAAGTTGGTGGAATTAAGTACCAAACACATAAAGTAAATTTATAAAACTAGTGGTGTCTGCTGTAACTCACACCACTGCGGGAGCTATTAAGAGTCGCTAATAAAATAGTCATGCATTTTATTTATCTGACTTTGTGTTTGGAGATGCAACGTACTGTTTCCAGGTGGCCATGCTTCTCGCCTCCCCCGGTCAGGAAGGCCAGTCCGTACCTGTAGCCACACCTTTCCTTTCCACGTGGCCTAGTGACAGCTCCTGTAATGAAGGCCGAGTCTCAGGCTGCATCCTGACCGCAGGTCTGAGGTCTCGCCTGTGATTTCGCAGCTGCCCACTGGGAGGCAGAGGCCCCATCCTGCTCCTGTCTTGAGTGCCTGGGTCTTGTGTCCGGGGCCCTAGAGGTCACAGCCCTGGGCCACCCCATCATGCTCCCCCCCGCACCATGTCCCAGTTGGTCCTGGAACTTCATCTTTTTGCCTAGCTTGGGGGTTCTCAACCTGGCTGCCCATTCACCAATGCCCAGGCTGCACGCCTAACCACTTCATCGGAGCCTCCGGGACCAGGCAGCAGCATGTTTAAAGCTTCCCAGGTGATAACAATGTGCAGCCAAGGCTAAGAATCACTGGCATAGTTACAGCCATTTGCCCCATGGAAGGAGAAAGG
This sequence comes from Myotis davidii, assembly GCF_000327345.1. Lineage (NCBI taxonomy): Eukaryota > Metazoa > Chordata > Mammalia > Chiroptera > Vespertilionidae > Myotis > Myotis davidii. The sequence goes on from NW_006291007.1 coordinate 2,537,740, forward strand.
AAAAGCACTCTTCTCTAACCTTTCACCAGGCCCATTTCACTGGCCACACGCACCACTGCCCTTGAGGACAGAGCTGGGTCACCCTCGCCTTGTCCCGTTCTGCAGTGCCCGTCATAGCTCTCTCTTTTTTAATATATATTTTTATTGATTTCAGAGAGGAAGGGAGAGGAAGGGAGAGATAGAAATATCAATGATGAGAGAGAATCATTGATTGGCTGCCTCCTGCATGCCCCACACTGGGAATCGAGTCCAGAACCTGGGCATCTGCCCTGACCGGGAATTGAACCGTGACAGGTCAATGGGCAACCACTGAGCCACGCAGGCTGGGCCATTCATAGCTCTTTACACAGAGTAGATGCACACAGTCTTGGCCTCAATGAAACAACATTGAGTTTCTTACGGAGGGCTCTTAGATGTAGCTCTCCCCACACTCCCACCTGAACCCTCAAATGAGCCAGATGGGTGTGGAACTTGGGGTAAAAACCCAGGATCAAGATCTGTCTTTGATAGCAAATGGACATGTGTTCCTGGTCATGTTCTTTAACGCTATGAGGCTGAGATTCTTACACCTGAAAACGAGAACGGTACTTTTGCCCCTTGATTCTCCTTTGTTGGGAGCCTGGCAAAGAGCTAAGGCTTGACATACATGGTTTCCAGTCCTCTCAACAACCCACTAGGTAAAGCTTTCTGTTACTTTTTTACTGATGGGAAAACAGACTCAGCTAAAGGAACTTGTTAGGGTCACACAGCTAGTTACCGCCTGAACAGGCATCTGCCACCGTTCCTGGTGATTAAGGGGATGGGCTTTGGAATTAGACTAAGTTCAAATCCCCAATTCACTTCTTTTAAAAAAATAAAATATTTTTCTTGGTTTCAGAGAGGAAGGAAGAGGGAGAGACAGAAACATCAGCGAGGAGAGAGGATCATTGGCTGTCTCCTGCTCGCCCCACACACTGGGGATCGAGCCCTCAACCAGGCATGTGCCCTGACCCGGAATCGAACTGTGACCTCCTGGTTCATCGATGCTCAACCACTGAGCTATGCCAGGCCCTGCTTCATCTCTTGCTAGCTGGGGAATCTTGAGCATGGTCATTAACCAGTCTAACCTTCCATTCCTAAGGGAATCCTAAGAATTTTCTACTCCCAAATCTCTTCTGGGCAGGCTCTGGCTGGGTGGTAGGGGTCAAGATAGCAGTGTAGGCAACAGGTTACTACAGCCGTCCAATCCAAACTGGGGGCGTGAACTTCTCCCCTTTTCCAGTCTGGGCTCCCTCCAGGCAGAGGTGCCGGGGAGAAGAGCACCTGAGACCACCTGGGTAAGTGAGCACACAGCTGACTGCGACCAACCTCAGTGGGATAGGCAGCAGGTGTGGCTGAACCCACAGGTTCCTTTTAGTGTGCAGGTCCAAGATAATCTCTCAGGTGATAATCTCCCACAACCTCCATGTATACTGTGGTACAACCTCCTCTCAAACTCCTCCCCAGAACGTTCCCTAAGGATTCTCTGCGCCTGTATGGCGTGACCCTGGACTTCATTTGCCCGTGGCTTTTTCTCATTATAACGTCATAGCGTAAAGTGGGGGGCCTGTTGCCAGGGTTACCGGATGTCGGTATACCCAGTTTAGCCTTTGCTGAGTCCTGACTCCACTGGTTACACTTCCCCTGGGTTCCAGACTCTTCTGGGCCCCTCACGTTTGTGGTCACAAAAACATAAACATGTCGAAGTTCCTCTCTTCTTATTTTCTCGGATTCTCTACAAGTTCTTCTGGATCTTTACGTTATTCTGAGTTCACCGACTTCGCTTTTTATTTCTGTTGACTTATTCTCATACTGCGCCCCCCCCCCCCCCCCCCCCCCCC
>NW_006291007.1:2540681-2545000 GCF_000327345.1 Myotis davidii
CCCCCCCCCCCGCCTCCAGTATAATAAATGGTTACTTCTGAGCAGTACAATCACCCATCCCCTGGCCCACAGGTTAGTGCAGGGAGAGACTGAGATAACGTGTGTGAGCACCAGACACATTGGAAATGCTTCTACAAATTAGCTGTAATTTTATAAACAACAGTCACCCTATGTGGCATGATCTATGCTAGCAGGAAGTACAAAGTGCAGTGGTGGTGGTTCCCAGAGGTAACAAGGTCAAGTTTCTGATGCAGAAAGGAAAATAGCGCTGGCTGCTCCATGATTGCACTATGGACAGGGCAATGGGTTCTTGACCCTTAGAGCTTGGCATTGGCCATAGTTTCTTTATGAGGCCATGGTTTGGGGTATTACTTCTGGGTGTTTTGTCTCAAGTCTACTTTTTAAAAAAATGTTTTTATTGATTTTAGGGAGAGGAAGGGAGAGGGAGAGATAGAAACCTCGATGTATCAACATTCATTGGTTGCCTCTTGCACGCCCCCTGCTGGGGGTTGAGCCTGCAACCGGGGCATGTGACCTGACAAGGAGTCAGACTGGGGACCTCCTGTTCCATGGGACGAAGCTCAACCACTGAGCAATACCAGCTGGGCCTCAAGTCTACTCTTTTTTTTTTTTTTTTTAAATATCACCTGAGGAGATTTTCCCATTAATTTTTAGGGAGAGGGAAAGACTGAGAGAATTATCAAGGTGAGAGAAACACATCGATGTGTTGCCTCCTGCATGTGCTGACCAGGGCCTGGGAGGAGCCTGCAATCGAGGTAGATGCCCTTGACTGGCATTGAACCGGGGACCCTTCGGTCCGCAGGCTGACGTTCTATCCACTGAGTGAAACTGGCTAGGCCAAGTCTACTCTTGAATACATTTCTTTTTTTGTTTGTTTTGTTTAACCAGCGGGTGCTAGAGCCCTGCCGGTTGTTTTCATCAGAAGGGCCCCAGAGCATGGTGAGACCAAGGTTACCTGCCATCTTGCTTTTGGGTGCTGTTGGCAAAGCTGCCTCACTCTTGAGCTCTTTTCTAACGAACGGGTCAGGCCCCAGCTCTTTCCTCGTCTCTCCTTGGCTTCAGTCTAGGCCGGGTAAGCTCTGGGATGCTATAGCTCCTCCCCCTTGTTGGGTTCCTGGGAGAGAAATTACTTTCAGAAACTGGTCACTGCCAGGAAAGGGAGGCCCTGGTGGTCTGGCCCTGTCCAGAGGTTTGCTCCTGATTGTTTTTCTTCCTCATCCAGAGAATGTTTGCCTGGACGCAGGCTTACTGCTAACCATTCCTCTTTCTTTTCTGTTACAATTTTCTGCTGGCTTTTCCATACCGTTTCTCTCAGAGGCGACTTCTGTTAAAAGGCATATTCGAGGATCGGGGCAGGCTGCCTGTTTCTGTTGGGAAGCAGAGAGTAAAAACACCATCCCAGGTTTCCCAGGTTCCTCTCCGACCCTTGACAGCCTGACACCCTCGTGCCTCAGCCTTCCTGGCTGCAGGACTGGGCTTGGCTTCCGCTGCCCTGCATTATGTTATGAGGGAAGCCCTTCTCTATGCCAGGACCATTCTGGAAATACAAAGATAAGTAAGGGGTGTGGCCTTCAGGAACTTGCAACCCAGCGGAAGTGAGCAATCAGGTCCAAGCCTCAGACAGTAGCTACAGAAAGAGGTCACTTTATCATTTAATATCCATATAGTCACGCCAGTCTGGTCTTGGTTGCCTTCTCTCTGAGGTGTGTGTGTGTGTGTGTGTGTGTGTGTGTGTACTTTTCAACTCTTTTGTCCTGGTCGTCACTTGCCACCTCAGCCGTCCTGGACAGGACATGGGTCAGTGGGCCTGTCACAGAGCCTGGTCATCGTCTGCCCAGCTTTTGTCCTGTACTTTTGCAGGTTCATAGAGGACATTAGTTTCTTTCTCTTTATTATTATACTAGAGGCCCATTGCACAAAATTCATGCACTGGTGAGGGGGGTCCCCTCAACCCTGCCTGTGCCCTCTCACAGTCTGGGACCCCTCGCTCCATACCACCCATCTGCAGTGGAGGCGGGAGAGGCTCCACTGACCTGTGGGAGAGCACTGACCACCAGAGGGCAGCGCCTGCATTGAGCATCTACCCCCTAGTGGTCAGTGTGCATCATGGCAAGCAGTTGTTCTGCCGTTTGATCAATTTGCATATTAGGGTTTTATTATATAGGATTAGTGACTGCCTGTGGCCCCCGTCTTTATTTTGTATTTCAGGATGACCTCTTCCCAGGATGACTGACAGTGGGGGTGTCTACTCTTGGTAGGGCAGTGGTTCTCAACCTGTGGGTCGCGACCCCTTTGGCAGTCGAAGGACCCTTTCACAGGGGTCGCCTAAGACCATCCTGCATATCAGATATTTACATGACGATTCATAACAGTAGGAACATTATTACAGTTGTGAAGTAGCAACGAAAATAATTTTATGGTTGGGTCACAACATGAGGAACTGTATTTAAAGGGCCAGAAGGTTGAGAACCACTGTAGTAGGGGAATGACTCCACCTCCTTCTGCACTGAGAGCACAATGTGCCTTACACCTGAAAACTCAATGACCCAGCCCCAGCCTCAGCCACCTCAGTCCTGAACAGCAGCAGGAGGGGGACACTAACAGCTGAGTCCAGGTTCTCTCTCCAGCCTCTCCTCCAGGTCCAGGTGAAGACCAGGCCGGCCCCACTTTCTCATCCCCTCTGTGCGTTGCCTGCATATGACCACACAACTTCCTCCGGGTAAGAAATGGTTTTATGGGACAGGATAGTCCACACCCATGCCCAGCGCAAGGACCAATTTCCCTGAAGGACATGCCGTCTGCAGGGCACTGCTCCCCTCCACAGATACCCTTCCCCAGCGTCTCAGGGACTCGCTTGGTTCCCAGGAGCCACGGCTGTCTCACTATCGCCATAGCTGCAGGAGCACTTGCTTTACATCTTAACGGCTGTGAGACACACGGGAGTGGATTTGTCCTCCAAGAAAGGGCCATCTTCGCCAGAGATGAATCCCACTCTGGGGAAATAGAGACCTGCTTGAAGCTTTTAAGAAATGGATTCTCCTCCCCCCCTTCAGCTTCTGCCTTTCCGTGGAGGTCTCCAGGATCTTGGGAACTTTCAGAATATGATGAAGTCCCAACGTCTAATATCTCAGAATATGACAATGGTATTGGAGAGAGGGTCTTTAAAGAGGTGATTAGTTAGAATGAGGTCAGTAAGGCAGCCCACGAACCCAATATGATTCTTATCCTTATAAGAATAGAAGATGAGCCCTGGCCAGCGTGGCAAGTGGTTAGAGCGTTGGCCCATGCACCAAAGGGTCGCAGATTCAATTCCCGGTCAAGGGCATAAACCTGAGTTGCAGGTTCAAACCCCAGCCCTGGTTGGGGTGAGTATGAGAGGCAACCAGTGGATGTGTCTCTCTCATATTGATGTTTCTCTCTCTCTCTCCCTCTCCTTCTCCTTCCCTCCCACTCTCTTAGAAAAGCAATGGAAAAAGTATCGTCTGGTGAGGATTAAAAAAAATTAAATTAAATTAAAAAGAATAGAAGATCAGCACACAGACACACACAAGCAGGGAAGACCCCGTGAAGACACAGGAAGAAGACGGCCGTCTACAAGTCCAGGGGAGAGGCCTCAGAAGGAACCAACCCTGCCAACACCTGGATCTTGGACTTGTAGCCTCCAGAATCGTGAGAAAACACATTTCTGCTGTGGAAGCCACCCAGCCTGTGGCCCTTGGTTATGGCAGCCTGAGTAGATGACTGTACCCTTGCCTTTTGCTGTCCTTGCAAAAAGCCTTTCCTCTTTTAATGCCGATCAAGTCATGGGACCTACCTCATGCTGCCCTGCACGCGGGCCTTGAGCAATGGTTTGGAGAGTCTAGAAGGGAGTGCACCATGTCTGTATTCACCTCTGTCTGCAAAGGGCACCTTTGTCCTTTGTGTTCAGGAGGGATGTGAAGGATCAGTGAGGACAGAGGGGACACCATTCTAGCCAGCCGTGAACACTGCTCCCACTCTGGTCCTGGGCAAGGCAAGGATGCTCATCTCTTTCACATCTGCAAGGCAGGCCACCAGTCTGACACTCTCCAGCTGCCCTGTCCAATGAGGCAGTCACCAGCCCCACGGCGCCCTCGAGCCCTTGACCTGTGGCTTGTCTGAACTGAGATGTGCTGGAAATGTAAAATAATAACAACTTAGTTGGAAAAATATGCAAAAATATTATTAATAACTTTAGTACAGGTTACATATTTAAATTTTTTGGATAGCTTGGGTTAAATAAAATACATCTATAAAATTAATCCCATCTGCTTTTTTTT
>NW_006291007.1:2545047-2569150 GCF_000327345.1 Myotis davidii
AAAAAAATATTTTGGTTGATTTCTAGAAAGGGACGAAAGGAGCGGGATAGAGAGATAGATGCATCAATGTGCACGAACCATACTGGGGTTCGAGCCCGCAACCCAGGTAGGTGCCCTGACCGGGAATCAGCTGGCGACCTCTTGGTTCCTGGGTCAACGCTCAACTGCTGAGCCACATTGGCCGGAACTTTTAAATCTTATTTTTACTTTTTAATGTGGCCACTGGACAACTGAAAGTTGCATAGGTGGCTTGCACTGAATGTCTTGTGGACAGTGCTGCATGGACCCAGCCACCTGCTACTAGCCAGCTCTCCTGTGGTCATAGGCGCTCACAACGTATTTAGGGCATAGACGGAAGATGAGAGGAATCTGAGTCTCTAGCCCCTGTTGCAGGGAGTCCTGGTGAGCGCACAGCTTGTATCTTATCCTCACTTAGTGATGATCGCTAACCTCTGCCCTTGATACTTTTGTCCTCTTGTGTTGCTGCAATCATTAGATATTCAGACCTCTGGCCCGGCTCCATCCTGGTTAGTGCTCTTGCCACTTTCTCCTTCAGCTCATGGATTTCAAGAATAGACTTCTGGTTCCTTCCCTCCAGCCACTCCTGGGCCCAGGGTTGCCCAACACCCTCATGGCTCCCCATGCGAGTCACTCAGGACCCTGGGGTCTGGGCCCAGGTCCCCTGGTGTTCACTGGGCTCTGACCCGGGTACGTGACCTTGGCCTCAGCCCTGGAAATCAGGAGAGAAGGCCAGCCTCTTCCTTCATGGAACCTGTGATCTATTTTGAACTCATCCTATGAACAAAACAGGTCCAGTCTCCCCAATGAGACTCTACTTGGCCACCTCCGGACCCTGCCTAGGCAGCCCCACCCGCTGCTGTGCAACATGGATACACCAGCGTTCATGCTCTTCGGCGGCCCCAGGGAAATGTTGCAAATACTGAGAATGTGGGAATTGAGGAAATGGACTTAATTAAGAGGTATAAATCTAGCAAGTGTGGAAATAACAAAGGGAGAACAGGCGACTCTGGGGAGCCATGAAGATGAGAGAGGCGTGGGGTCCCTCAGACTCCTGCCTCTGACTTTCCAATTCCCAGATGCTCTGCTCCGGGTAATACGTCTCCTGAGACCCTCCTAGATATATCCTCCGGGCTCCTGCCACTAGACCGTCGCTCCCACTGTCCCCTCCTCCTGGCGTGCCCTGCCCTCCCGTGTCTGCTGTTTCAAATCTGCAATCCTCCCTTTCAGTCCAAGTTCAAATACCACTTCTCGCATATGGTGGCAGGTGGGTACTAGAAATTCCAGGGGAACACTTTGTAAAGTACACGAGTGTCTAACCACTATGCTATACACCTGAAACTATCTCTCTATATAAAAGTCTAAGTGACCATTATGACTGGTCTACTGAATGACCGGTTGCTATGATGTGCCCTGACCACCAGGGGGCGGATGCTCAACACAGGAGCTGCTCCCCCTGGTGGTCAGTGCACAGCCAACCTCCTGTGACCAGTCAACCTCCTGTGGTCCCTCCCCTTGGCCGGCTGGCCCCAATTGGCCCCAATTGGCCCCAATCAGGACTGGGCGAGACAGCCCTGATTGGTGGCCAGGCCAAGGGACCCTATCTGTGCACGAATTCGTGCACAGGGCCTCTAGTTATTCAATAAAATAATGTTGACTGTCAACTGTAGTTGAAAAATTAAGAAAAAAATACTACTTCTCCTTGAAGCATCCCTGGGTTAATAACCAGAAATGAAATGTCCTTTCCCCACCTCTTCTCCTAGCCTGGGGTGGGGGGGGGGTGCCTTCTGGGGACAGGATTTTGCTTTATTTTTCTCTCTGTTCCCCACAGAGACAAGCTCCAAGTCTGGCCCCGGTGCCGGTGTTTTCATTGTAACTATTTACCTCTCATAGCACTTCTTGCTGTGTATCTGCCTGCATGTCTTTCTGCCCTGAGAAACAGTAAGCCTCCACTATGTGCCCCCCAGGTACAAGCTACTAGGGTTACAAAGATAAACCAGCCACAGTCTCCATCCCTTGGAGAGCTAGTCTCCGCCCGACAGATATCTGCCATTATTATTGTAAAAGGGCTGGCAGATGTGTGTCCAGGGATTGGGGGTAGAACAGAGGGTGGAGGTCAGTTCTGCTTCTCAGCAACATTAGCTCAGAGCAGGTCTTAAAGGAGAAGGAGAGTTATGGGAGGGTGGGATTCTTTAAAAAATATATTTTTATTGATTTCAGAGAGGAAGGGAGAGGGAGAGAGAGACAGAGAAACATCAATGATGAGAGCGTATCATTGATTGGCTGCCTCACTGGGGATAGAGCCTGCAACCCAGGCATGTGCCCTGACCGGGAATCGAACTGTGACCTCCTGGTTCATAGGTCAATGCTCAACCACTGAGCCATGCTGGCCGGGAGAGTGTTAGATTCTTGGGGAGTTCCTGGAGATGGTCTTCCAGGCGAGGCAGACCAGCCCAGGTCTTGGAGACTGCTACTAGCAGGAAAGGAAGAACAAAGAAGGTGCTTATTCATTTATTTTTTAAAATATGTTTTTATTGATTCCAGAGAGGAAGGGAGACGGGGAGAGAGATAGAAACACCAATGATGAGAGAGGATCATTAATCAGCTGCCTCCTGCACGCCCCCTACTGGGGATTGAGCCCACAACCCGGCCATGTGCCCTTGACTGGAATTGAACCCGGGACCCTTCAGTCCGCAGGCTGATGTTCTATCCACTGAGCCAAACCAGCTAGGGCAAGAAGGTGCTTATTTAAACAATATTTACTTTGAACCCACCCAGACAGACCTCTTGTAGAATCTTTAGGGCAGAACCTGGTATGTTTAACAAGCCCTCCAGGTGAGTCTCACTCTCACACAAGGTGGGGGATGTGCTGCTTTAGCCCAGTGAGCCTCAACTCTGGCTGCTCATTAGAATCACTTGGGGCTTTAAAGTAATCTGGTGTTCACCCTGACCAGTGTGCTAACTGGTTAGAGCGTCAGCCCGTGCACCGAAGGGTCTCGGGTTCAATTCCCGGTCAAGGGCATGTACCTGGCTTGCAGGTTCAACTCCCAGCTGATCCGGGCGGGTTCCGAAGGCAACTAATCAATACCAATCGATGTGTTTCTTTCATATCGATGTCTCTCTCTCTCAACAATAGAAAAAAATATCCTTGGGAGAGGATTAATAACAACAAAATATCTGGTTTTGGGCTCCATTATCCATTTTTCCTCAAAGCTCCCAGATAATTCTGGTCGGGCCTTCGGGCTGAGAACCGCTGTGAGGATCTCTGATGAGGGCCCTCCTGGCACCGAGTGGGTGTGCTGGGCCATCGCCCCTTAGGTCACAACGTGTGCATCCGTGTTTCTCACATCCCGCTGTGTGTGAGAGTCACCTGGGCAGGGGGAGCTTCTGCACTCCCAGCCCCCCAAGCTGACACGGAGACCAATGAAACCAGAACCACATGGGTGGGGAGTGGAGAGGCTGGGGCGGTTATTTTCAAAAGTCTTCTTCGGTGTTTCTGACAGGTAAGGGGTGAGGCCCCGGGATCGTGGCTGCGTGCAGGCCAGTCGAGCAGCGCCGAAGCCTTCGGAACCCCCAGTGTTCTGTGGGAGGCGGCTTGTTCAGGGCCTCAGCTGAGAGCAGGACCGAGCACACCTGCCAGATTCGATGAACCTGCGCTCCTGCTGGTACAAACGACCGCGTGAGCTCTCCTAGGCAGAGGCCTCCCTGGGCCATCCTTTCATTAGTGACTCGGTATTTTTCATAACTGCTGCTCAGCCCCGCTGGGAAAGTGCCAAAGAGAAAACCCTGTTTAATGATCATGCGTCCCTTTGGCTTTTTAGACCTAATTTCTGGGGAACAACCATTACCCTGTGTCTCGCTGTGCTTCCTCCGCGGGCAGCGTCCTTCCAGCTGGTTTAGAGGGACCATCGTTCTCCGGCACCACTGCCCACTGCATGCTAATGCCGGGCGTCTGCCTGGGATGTGGGACCTCAAGGAGGATGTGCAATTTAGGAACTGGCTCACCTGTGCATTTGTGCATTCATTCCACCAGCCTGTCGAACACCCCTGTGCTGGGGGCGGGGCAGGGTGGGGTGGTGTTAGAGATAAAATGTGACAAGTGCCACTTTGGAGATATGTTTACAACACTAAAGAACTAAGAAGTGACTATTTCTGGTGTGTGTGTGTGTGTGTGGTGTGACTTTGCCCTGGGTTTTGAGGGGTAGATAGGAGCCACACTGAAAGGGAGCAAACCCTGGGGCAGTCGCCAACCCAGCCAGGTGACTAGAGTCCCCAGGGGAGCCAGGCTACACTCCAGACCAAGCATGCCAAACTCAAAGGCTAACAGGGGCCAAACAAACAAGGCCTGCGGCCTGCGAGTTTGACGCGCTTGCTCCAGAGTCCATCCAATAAGAACCTCCCTGGATGAGTGAGACCTGGGCATGGGCAGGTTTTAAAATTCCCGAGGTGATTGCCAAGTGCAGCCAACGTTAGAAACCAAGGAGAACGGAAGTGGAAGTCACCAAAAAATGTGAAGACAAAACAAAAAAACATAGCCTTGCAGGTCACCTTCCACACCTCGCCAGTCCTGAAACTTCTCTCTAGCTAGCCCATCTCGAGTGTCCCAGAGAAATGAAAGGGAGGGGACTTTGGAAGCAGACAGGTGACATGCTGGCCGCTGTCAGAGAGCTGTGTGACCGCCGTTCATTTATTAAGGCAGCTAATAATTCGACAAGTGTTTACTGCGTGCCTGCTCTGTGCTGGGAGCTGGAAGCCAGCTGTGAATAAGGTCTCCGGGAGCTCACTGCCTAGCAGAGAAGACGGACAGCACATTTCTAATGCAGTGTTAGGAGTAGGGACACGGAGCCAGGGGAGCCTCCAGGAGGGGTCCCTAGTACAGTCTGCGGGGTTAGGGCGTTTCCCCAGGGAAGTGACCTTAAGGAGATATCTGAATGAATTGGCCAGGCAAAGGGGAGGAGGGAAGAGATGACAGCATGGGTAGAGAAAACAGTATGGGCAAAGGCCAGAGGCAAGAGTGAGTCTGATGCATTCTGGGAGTATTCATTCTGGCTGGGATCTGAAAGGTGATCTGGGAGAGGAAGAAGAGAGAAGCTGGCAAAAGAGTCAAGGGCCAGATCCTCAGAGGCCTTATTAGCAGAGGTGTGGAGTCTGTACCTCGTCCTGATGGCAGTGGGGAGCTACCGCAGTGTTTGCCCAGCACAGGCGTGTTTATTTGTGCGGGGAGATTAGATTACAGGGGCCTTGAGGAATCTTCGTGGGAGATGACAGAGGTCTGAGCTTAGGATGGCAGAGAGAATGAGAGAAGTCGATGAAGTCAAGAGACACTTAGGGTCTCTGGAGTTCTCCCTTTGTATAGTTCTCTCCTCTCTGGTACCCTGCCCAGTGAAATCCACCTGCCTCAGTTTCCTCAACCAGGGAGTCCACCTGGCTCTGCCTGAGTCCCGCTCCCTGCACTGTGGCCTGCCTCACTCATGTTCTCTTCGTCCTCCTAATACAGTTACATTGTGATTGTCCCCCCTTTCGTTTTATTTTTTTAAAAAAATATATTTTTATTGATTTCAGAGAGGAAGAGAGAGGGAGAGAGAGAGACATTAATGATGAGAGAGAACCATTTATTGGCTGCCTCCTGCACACCCTCTACTGGGGATCGAACTCAAACCCTGGGCATGTGCCCTGATGGGGAATCGAACTATGACCTCCTGGTTCATAGGTCAACGCTCAACCACTGAGCCATACCAGCTAGGCTATATTGTGATTTTTGGTTGAACCAACATCCAGTGTTTGCCTTATTATGACTATGTAAATATTATCCTAAGCTGAATCATTGTGAGGTACAATGATTACATTTTATTTCTTATATAAGATGGTAGGGGAAAATGCTATGTAGTTCATCCCCCTGTCTATTCTTGCGAACATGGGAGATTACATTTCCCAGCCTCCTTTGCAATTCTTCTGGAACCATGTGACTAAGTTTTGCAAGTGAAGGTGATACGGCCCTTTCAGTCCACGGCAGCCGGAGGCTTCTCCACATTCTGGCTCTCCCCTCCAGGCAGGTGGAGTGAGGGACTCCGAGGTGGTGGAGTTGCAAGATGGAAGCGGCCTGGGTTCCTGAGTCACCACTTGGAGGAGAGCCAGGCAGGCCTGTGATGTGGATGAAATATAAACCTTTCTGGGCTAAGCCACTGAGATTTCAAGATGTGTCTGTTGTGGCAGCTGCCATTAATAGCTAATGCTTTCAGCATTGCATTATTGTTCTCCAGGTTGCTTAATCTTTTAATCATCCTTATTCATCCCCAAACTTTCCCACAGAAAGACAAACCTCCTCCGTAAGGTCAAACGCCCAGCCTTTTCGATGTGCTCCACACCCTTCACCCCTGCCTAATCCTAGTGCCCAGTGATGGGACATCCGGCTTGTCTCTGCCTGATGGGGAGTCAGGAGGCTGGTGGAAGGGGAATAGGTTATATTTAAGGAGAGACAGTTTAACTTAATGGCTAAGAGTTCAAGCTCTTCAAATGTAGTAGCTGGCGACTTTCCTAACCTTTCCGAGACTTTCTGCTTTGAAAAATGGGGATAATAACTCTAACTTCAGAGGACTATTGTGAGGATTAAATGAGATGATGCTTGCAGAGTGCTCTCCACACCATTTCTGGCAGAGAGGACGTGCTGATAAATCCTAGTTCTTATTATTAAGATGAAAAAGCTCTGGGGAGTGACTATGCTTTCCAAGCACCAGGGAATTTAGCTGGAAATGGGTTCTGCTTTGCTTCCCACTATAGGCAGCTGCTCCCCAACTTTAGAGACAGCTGAGGAGGGACCAACATGCAGCGGTGTGTTCCAGGGTCCTCAGTCCGGCTGCAACTTAGACTCACCTGGGATGCTTTTATTATTTATTTATTTACTTACTTATGTATTTATTATTTTTAAACAATTCTTTAAAAAATATTTATTTATTTCAGAGAGGAAGAGAAAGGGAGAGAGAGATAGAAACATCAATGACGAGAGAGAATCATTGTTTGCTACCTCCTGCATGCCCCATACTGGGGATTGAGCCCACAACCCAGGCATGTGCCTTGACAGGGAATCAAACCGTGAACTTCTGGTTCATAGGTCGACGTTCAACCATTGAAGCCACACCAACCAGGCTGGGATGCCTTTAAAACTATAGATGCCCATGCAGGGACAGACCAGTTAAATTTGCACTTTGGGCCCTGACACTGGTATGTTTCAAAGCCTCTTTAGGCGATTTTAATGGACACGGGGGTTAAGAACCATTGGCCTAGCCTAGGGCAGTGGTTCAATCACCTCAGGGGCTTGATAAACGACCCTTGATGGACCCACATTTGATTCCGCAGGGCTGGGAGGAGTCTGCGAATTTGCATTTCTAACAAGCACGCAGGTGATGCTCCCGAGCAGGCACAGGTTCCCTGGCTCAGCCCACGTCTCCTGAGAAGCCAGTTGGAGGAGGTCCTGGTCTTGGGTCCCCCCAGCTTCGGATCTTGAACGTGTAGAGCCAGAATCTGGTTCCAGCTCAGCCAGCATCTGATCCTGGACTGGTCACACCTTCTCTGAGCCTTGGGACAACCTCTTCTCTGAAGTGCCTCTTAAGCTCTAGGAATCTTGGTGAGTCCGTGGCCCACAAACATTTTAATTCTGGTAAAATGTGAGGAGCTGGAGCGGTTTGAGGATTGGGGGAGGGACGCCGGCCTTGGTCCCTTCTGAGGTGGGCCAGGTTGGGCCCTGGGCCAGGGGGCACTGAGGGGTGAACAAGACAAGCTGGTGCTGTGAGTGCTTTGGAGGAGGAGGAAGGAGAGGGTGGCATGGACGTGCCCTGAGGCCCCTGGCTGGCCGTGAAGGGTTGAGGGGGGCCCACCTCCCCGGGCACCAGTTTTCTACTGGAGGCGGAGAAGTTAAAAGAGGAAGGGAGAGAACTCATGACCCTGAACTTCATTTGTGGACTAGACCCGGGGCTGGGTGACCTCTGTTCTCGGGGTAGCTTGTGGGGGCGGGGACTAAGGACCACTCTGGCTACTTCTGTGCAGGGCCCCCCACTCTTGGGTTCTGACCCCAGAACCTGTCATTTCTTGCTGCTGTCATCTTTCTGTGGCTTTTCTGCTCACCTATAAGTGATACGTTGACAATCCAGCTTTCTAAGATAAAAGCCGCTTTGGTCAAAGCAGGCCTGTGTGTTTCTTATGTTTGCTCCCACGCCGTCTCTCTGGGTTTGACAAAATTTGGTGCTGGGTCTGTGAGGATGAGAAAGAGGAGGATAGGGTTGTGGGGCTCCCCCTTCAGTTAGGAGGTGCTCCTGTGGCTGAGGATTAGGCCCCCTGGGGGTGAACTGTGAGAGGCCTCGGGGTGCCTGGGAGGGGCTGGCTGGCTTCTAGAAAGATGCGCCTAAGAGGCAGAGGGGCCCTTGCCAAGGCCACTTCCCTGGAAGCTGCAGCCAGGGGTCGGGGTAGGTGCAAAGGAGGCACACAGAAGGCTCGTTGAAACCCTTTAGCATTCCCACAGCTGCTGGGGATTCGTGCTCTGGCCGCGTGAGATGCTGGTAGGCACCTTCCTTAGGAGAACAGGTGTTATGCCTGAAACGGCTTTTACAATTAATACAAAAGGAAGGGAAAATGCAGGAAGGGACAGTACAGAAAGAGCATTTTGCAGCGGTGTTGGCATGCCTGGTGTTTGAGGCAGGGGGGTGTTGGGGCTTTACAGAGGCATTAGTGGGCCGGGTGGTGGCGGAGGTGGGATGAGTACAGGTGTGGTGAGCAGAGAGGGCCGTTGGGAGATTGGCTACCGTGAGCGAATAAATGAATAAACTGAGGCCATTGGGAGCCAGGTTTCCTGCTGTTAGAGAAGTGAGCTGCAAACATGGAAAGGGGGAAAGCGAGCACGAACCTGCAGCGCTAGATAGTATGACCTCATTGATATACGTATATTTGCACACACATCAAAACCATGCATTTAAGTACATATACGGAAATATGTGTAGCTGTGGGCGTGTGTACATATATTTATATACGTACATGCATTTCTTAGTTTCTAGAGGGGCAATAAATTCTAGTCGTGAGGAACACGCCAAGCTCCCAGATCTCGGTTTCTAAGCACCGTTCTCCACTAAAGTGAACCAGGGCTTCTCGGAGAAGTGGCTGCTCCCAGAGAGGGAGCAGGGAAAGGACAAGATGAGTCTGGAGCATCTTGTGCCAGAAAGCAAGGAAGTGCTCAAGGAATGATGAAGACATAGACAGGCACAGGGCTCCCCTAGAAGGGACTCTCATTTCTCAAACCTGGGCAAGCTGAGCATCAATATATAAATAACTGGGTAAAAGGCATTGAGTAAAATAGGATTCCATGAGTCCATATAGACATAATTAAGTGAATGAATACCTTAATAGGAGAGATGGGAAAGCTCTTTCTTGCAAGAGGTTGCCAATTAATAACTGTAGAAGGAAGGATGGACATATAAGAAAAATCAACATTAGTCAACCATCCTGGTAATGGTTGATTCAGGCTGGAGTTGCCAGTGGTGCTGAGACTGGCAGGTGAATGTTTGAAGAGGAGGATATTGGTAAAGTACTGGAATGTATCTCCAGAAAATATTTTTCAACTACAAAGGGAAAAATAGTGACTTTCTGGGAGAAAAACCTGGCAGACTTCAAGTAGAGCAGGTGATCAAAATTAACCTAAGTAGGCATGGGCAGGTTGACCTCATGGGCCCCCTGATGCGAATGAACCCAATTTCTGCTAAGAGTGCATGACCTGTCTCCTCATAAGAAAACAGCCTCACGTTGAGGGTTACCCTACACAATGAAAGGCCTTTACTCTTAAATAAAAACATGGCTGTTGAGGAAAGACATGAAAGATGGGGGGCGTGAAGTGGGGAATGTTGCAGTTTGAAAGAGCCTGGAGAGACATGACAGCTAAATGCAAGATGTTGCCCGGCTAGTGTGGCTCAGTGGTTGAGTGTCGACTTATGAACCAGGAAGTCTCGGTTTGATTTCCGGTCAGAGGCACATGCCCGGGTTGCAGACTTGATACCCAGTAGGGGGTGTGTAGGAGGCCGTCAATCAATGATTTTCTCTCCATCTCCCTTCTTTTCTGAAATTAATAAAAATATATTACAAAAATAAATGCAAGGTGTATTTCTAGATTGGATCCTGGACCAGAAAGGAAAAAGAGACATTGTTGGGGCAGTTGACGAAATTTGAATGGGGTGTGGGTTGGATGGTGATGCTGTGCCGATGTCAGCTTCCTGATCCTGGAAGGTTATGTTGGAGAGTGACCTGTGTTTAGGAAGTATATTCCGGTGTATTCAGGGGTAATGGGATATCATATCTGCAGCTTGCTCTCCAATGGTTCGGGAAAAGACTAATGATTATATGTACCACATGTTTGTAAAAAAAAAAAAAGAGTGACACATGCATGCAGTGAAGCACATATGGAAAAGCGTTAACAGCTGGGAAACCCTGGTAGTATTTTTCTTATAACTTTTCTATAAACCTGAGATTATTTCAGAATTATGTTTTTAAAAGTTTAAAAAAAAAATAACCCACTCATAGCCTGACTAATCCACAGGGAACTATATAATTTTTTAGAGCATTTCTTCCCAGTTTTCTTTTCTCTGAATTTTCATGTAGTTAAATTGTGTTCTATGTACAACTGTATATCCCACTGTATCACTTGACATGGTAGCATAAACATTTCCCCAGGTGTTATTATAAACATTGTTTTTAATGGCCACATAATGCCCCACGAAGAGGTTGTATCTAAACATACCATTCTAACTATTGTTGGACGGCACTCAGGTTTTTCCTTTTAAGAAACTTATAAGTCACATTGCAACGAATATCTTTGATAATAAAGACTTTTATGTTTATTTGGCTTAGGGTAGATTTCTAGAAATGGAATTATGGAAGGATCTGAATATTTTAAAACGATGGGCGCATACCACCACACTGCCTTGCAAAGCAGTATGGTAATAAAATAAATCCCAGCAGTGAGAGAGCGCTAGTCTGGGCACACCCTCACCAGCATTTTACTTTTTAAATATATTTTTATTGATTTCAGAGAGGACGGGAGAGGGGGGGGGAAAGAGAGAGAGAGAGAGAGAGAGAAAGAAACATCAATGATGAGAGAGAATCATTGTTCGGCTGCCTCCTGCACGATCCACACTGGGGATCAAGCCCACAACCCGGGCATGTGCCCTGACCAGGAATTGAACCGTGATCTCCTGGTTCATAGGTTGATGCTCAACCACTGAGCCACGCTGGCTGGGCTCACCAGTGTTTTAAAACTCCTCTTTTGCTAGGTGAAGAGTGATGACTTATTGTTTATTGTGTATTCCTGTGATTTCTAAAGAGTTAGAAAATGTTACTAGTGGTTTGTTAAACTAGTGGTGGTTGATGTCCCCACGTTTTTCTTGGCTCATCTAGACTAGATGCTTCCCCAAGGACAGGGGCCAAGGGCCTTCTGTGTCTAGTGGAGAGCCCTCCTCCTGGGACCGCCAGCCCTTGGTGCCCATGTCTGGCTCTTTCTGGAATCATGTGCCTCCACAGTTGCTCATGTGTCTGCCTGCCTTCTCCTTAAGGGGCTGTTTGGGAGCCGTGGCTGCCTGGGCCTGGGCCATTTCCCAATTAGTCCTGGTTTGTCCCAGCCTCCTTGGCTGTGAGCAACTCTCACCCACTTTCATTTTACTAGACATCTTCCCTCCTTTATCATTAAAAAAAATTCTTTTTATTGATTTCATAGAGGGAGAGGGAGAGAGATATAGACCCATCAGTGATGAGAGAGAATCATTGATTGGCTGCCTCCTGCGTGCCCTACACTGGGGATCGAGCCCACAACCCCAGCATGTACCCTGACTGGGGGGAATTGAACCATGACCTCCTGGTTTATAGGTCAGTGCTCAAACACTGAGCCATGCTGGCTGGGCCCTCTTTTATCATTACAAAATAATAATAATGGAATTATTGATTTCCTCCAACCTCGATTATAAAAGCAATTTATAATCACTATAAAAATTCAGATATTACAGAAAACTATTAAAAATATGTTCTCCGTAGTCATATAATCCAACTATCTGGTAGTATTTGGAATATTTTCTTCCACATTTTTCTATGTATATAGGTCTACATTTTTACATGAATGGGTTCATTTTTAAACATTCGATTTTAAAAAACTTTCAAATTTTTAAAAGTTGCCAGTAGCTCTCAGATTTACATATGCAGTTTCTTTCAGTACATTTTGGGGTAACAAACATTAATGTGGGCAAGCATCAACCTCATTTCACTTCCGTGTTAAAAACAAATTTCTATGTGTAATGTACAACATCCCTGAACCACTGTAGAAACGTGTGTGTGTTTAAGAAAACATTGCTTAACAAAAGACACATTCTGAAAAGGTAAGAAAGCTGTGGGGAGAACTTTAGTTCCCATCTATCTAGTCCTTACAACCTTAGAGGATCTGCCCGGCCAGTGTGGCTCAGTGGTTGAGCATTGACCTATGAACCAGGAGGTCATGGTTCAATTTCCACTCAGGGCACATGCCCAGGGTTGTGAGCTTGATCCCCAGTAGGGGGCATACAGGAGGCAGCCGATCAATGATGTTCCAGGGCACATGCCCAGGGTTGTGAGCTTGATCCCCAGTAGGGGGCATACAGGAGGCAGCCGATCAATGATGTTCCTCCCTCATTGATGTTTCTCTCTCTATCCCTCTCCCTTCCTCTCTCTAAAAATTAACAAAAACTTATTTAAAAAAAAAAAACCCCACAACACAAATCTTTGAGGATCTGCCTCCAGCCACCACTAGGCCATGCTGTTGCCAATCCATTCACCTCAGCTTCGGCCCATGGCTCGAATTATCCTTTCCATTGTACATTTATTAATTTTACTGTAATGGTAAGCTTCGATTCGTTCTAAATGGCATCATGCTACGTCATTACTGCCACAGGCTTCCCAGTTTGCTTGGGAGGAGGAATTAGACGTGGAAAGAACAGCACCCCCAGCTGACGGATGGGCCCACAGGTCACCCCATGTCTCTCAACATCAGCTCGTGACAGGGAACTGCAGCCACGAGGCAGCTGCTGCGGAAGGACAGCTAGGGACTGTTCCTCCCAGCACAGGCTGAAATCTGTGCCTCAGTAAGTGGGCGATTATTTGAAGCGCTACACATTGTAACGGGGAAGAATGTTTTCTCGGAGCTTGAAGTAGAATTACAGTCAGGCAGATGGAAAGGAAAGTGGAGCCGCCCCATCCACCTAGGAAGGCATCCTCATGGCCGGCCCCGAGGCAGCGACTTCCGACCGGGAGACTGCGAGTCCTCTCCGTCCATAACTCGAGTGCCAACTTGAAAAGGCATCGATGGGGATAACAGTGCCGTGTGTTCAGGCTTTGGATAGCTGGATCTTCAAAATATAAGAAGCGACATCCAAATTAATATGACCACAAATACAATATTTTTTAAACACATATGAAAGCTTGGGGTTTTAGAGAAATTCAGGTAATAATTTTAACAAACTCTCATGAGAACTGGAGAATGGAAAAAAACCCCGTAAATAAACAAATAAAACAGCTTGAGAAAGTAAATATGTAGTATTTATGAAAATGAATGTCAACATATTTATTATATCTTGAAATAGGATATAGTGGGTATTTTTATCAAAAGTTACAGATCGATGAATGCTAGTGAAATGCAAATTGATTCCATGAAACATTGACAAGGTTTTTTGTTTTGGTCTCAACCCTTGTGTGAAGATAATAACCCTTTCCCAACTATACTCCAATGAAGCATTCAGCTACCCCCGGGGGCTGGTTTGCTTGTGATAACTGGTACCAGGGCGAGCAGCTGTGTGAAGGATGGGCAGGCAAATTTTGTGGTTAAATGTCAGAAGACCTGCTCAAGTACATTTGAGAAAGCCCTGCTTCATTGGGTTTTCTGTCCCCTGCCTTCTCCAGTGTTTGACTGTCGTCTTCCTGGGAGTGTCAGCACGTAGCCCTGAGTGCAAGGGTGTGGAGTGACAGCTCTACCACTTGGCTAAGAGTGTGACTTAGGGAAAGGCACCTAATATTTTGGGGCTCCAGTTTCTTCACAAATAAATAAATACATCTTTCCTCTTGGTTTATTGAATTCTCCTTTTTTTTAAAAAAATCCTCACCGAAGGAGTGAGGATATTTTTCCCATTGATTTTAGGGAGAGTGGAAGGGAGGGGGCAGAGTGAGAGACAGAGAGAGAAAAACATTGATATGACAGAGACACTGATGGGTTGCCTCCCACACATATCCTGACTAGGGGCAGGGATCGGACCTGCAACCCAGGTACGTGCCCTTGACCGGGAATTGAACCCAAGACCCTCTGGTGTGCGGGCCAACGCTCTAACCACTGAGCAGCTGGCCAGGGCCTACTCCCCCTGCTTTTTTTTTTAAATCGCTAATGACATTTCTAAATATATATTCAGCGTCTGTCTTTCCCCACTAAACTGTGAGCTCCATGAAGGGAGAAGCCCTAACTTCACGCTTCCACTGCATAACATTTGCAGGCCCCTACTCTGTGCCGTGCATTGCTCTCCACGCTCTCCACGCTCCATGCGTGACAGCAGTTACAAAGGGTTTCTCTTGACTGTCCTTTCCCTAATGTGCTTTGTTTCGTAGCCTCCAGGAATCTGCCTTCTGGTTCCTTGCATTTCACCCTGTTCCACCACCACGCCGTGCGAATGACCCGAGTCTTTGGCACACGTGTGGGCCGAGCCCGGGCTGTCCTTTGCCGCAGCTCCACGCGCTCCACGCTCTCCACGCTCTCCATGCTACATGCGTGACAGCAGTTACAAAGGGTTTCTCTTGACTGTCCTTTCCCTAATGTGCTTTGTTTCGTAGCCTCCAGGAATCTGCCTTCTGGTTCCTTGCATTTCACCCTGTTCCACCACCACGCCGTGCGAATGACCCGAGTCTTTGGCACACGTGTGGGCCGAGCCCGGGCTGTCCTTTGCCGCAGGGCCCTCTCTGCAGACCTCCTCCGTGTGGTTGCCTCCAGTCCGACTGTCACTGTCCAGGGTCCCTGGAGGGACTGGGGCTCAGCCTGTGCTCAGCCATCCAGGCGGGGCCAATGGGACCACTGGGCTAATTCTGTGTGTGTGGGTTTGGGCCCAGAAAAAGGTATTCTTCTGTCCGCTAGCAGTGAAAAGTAACAGAAGCCAACATTGCTGGTGCCAAGCCTTCTGCTGAGTGCTTATGTGCGTGTTTCATTTACCCCGTGAAGGTGCTCTTCTCGCCCCCACCTTTTAGACAGCGAAACTGGGTCTCCGAGTATTGATTTCCCCAGTGTCATGCCTGAATAAGTGGCAAAGCTGGGACTGGAGCCCAGGGCTCTCTGCTGAGCTGGGTGGCCTCTTCTTCTCCCTGTGGATGACCTACAGCACCATTGGGGCGTGTGCCCCTGCGCCATCCCCACCCCCACACGGGCCTCCCTCACCGCCACTTCTGTCATATGCAATTTGTTATCATACTGACATA
The DNA here is from genome assembly GCF_000327345.1 of Myotis davidii. NCBI lineage: Eukaryota > Metazoa > Chordata > Mammalia > Chiroptera > Vespertilionidae > Myotis > Myotis davidii. The sequence continues at coordinate 2,560,564 of NW_006291007.1, forward strand.
GTATCACATACGCTGTTTGGTAGTCTTTTCTCACTAACTCGCTTTAAGAAGGGGCAAGAAAACAAAAGAAAAAGAAGGGGCAGGAAGAGCAAAATAGATGGTCTCCGTCCTGACCCCATCTCACCCCCCTCCTGACCGCATCCAGGCAGAGCCTCCCAGGCCTCTGTGCCCCCAACGTAGCTTGGAACATGAGTCACAACGGAAAATTCTAGAGAGCAGCTCCCTTGGAATGGGCTTCGTGGTGACTCTGCAGGCCACAGGCTGGGCTGTGTGTGTGACCCCAGGTTTTGCTACTGGCGCCCTTGGGGTGGCACTGGGGACCCCCGTATGGTTAAGGTTCCAGCGGTGGCCTGAGTGACCGGCCCTCCCCAGGGATGGTAACCAGAGACTCCTTCTCCTCCGTGTCATCATCTCCACAGGAAGGGAGTCCCGTGGGCCTCATGGCTTTTTTGTGTTCTTTTCCACGGAGTTTATTTTCCTCCAATTATCACAGGAATGAACATCGTTACAGAAAATGAGCAGAGCAGAGGAGACAAGCCCTCCGCGCCCGGGGCCCGCGGCGGCGGCCAGCATTGTGTCTGATGGCCGCTCCTCGTCCACAGGGAGGCCGTCCCAGAGCTCAGCAACCATTTCCCTATTGCTGCCGCGGGATCGATGAGTCCCACCGTTAGCTCTTTCTGTGCACGGGGATTTTAAAGACGACTGGGATGGTTTCCTTTGATATATTCTTAGAAGTGGCATTCTTAGAAGCTTCTTCTTATAAGTGGAAAAATTGGGTCAAGGATTTTGAAACCTTTGACTGAATGGAAGCAGAGTCCCCGACAGATGAATCCATGAGATGGTGACCCCAGGTCCTGTGACTATAGTCTGTGGAGGTAGGAAGTGTCTCATCACTGAACGTGTTCACGCACAGGTTCTGGGACTGACGGTTCTCAGTGGGGACACAACCATCCCCTTATTGGTCACTTTGGAGGGGTTGGGGGTTAGTTTGGGTTGCCGCCATGATTTGGGGGTGAACTGCTTCCAATTAGAGGGCAAGTCTACAATGGGGGGTAGTTTCTGCAATAAGAAGCTTTCTTGCTTCTTCCCAACGTTCCAATGTCCTGCAAGAGATTCATGTATGAAAACACACACCCTGCTTATCATTTTCTGAGCCTAGAACCTAATGCTGTTTTACGCAGAAATGCTATGTTTTGTTTTTGCAGTTTTATTTTTTTATGGAATTTATTGGGGTGGCATTGGGTTAATAAAATTATAGAGGTTTCAGGTGTACAGTTCTATAAGCCATCATCTGTATATTGTATTGTGTGTTCACCACCTAAGTCAAGTCTCCTTCCATCATCATTATCCAGCTTTTACCCGCTTTTACCTCCTCCAACACTCTTCCCTCTGGTAATACACAAGCTTAATTTCTTCGAAGTGCAACAACTGGGCAAAGCAAGGAAGACTGTCCTTGGTCTGCAGATTTAACAGGAATGGGCCGTTATTTTGGAAAGTCACAGCCTGAATGGTGATGATGTTTATGGTTTTTGAGTCACCAGCACATCTGCTTGTATTTGTAGCTGTTGATGCATGGCCTCTCTCTCTCTCTCTCTCTCACACACACACACACACACACACAGGTAGACTTAGTTTGCTTGTATTTTGAATGTCAAATATTAAGTTGAATCATGTGAAACGCCTATTTTCATCCATCAAAAATAGTTCCTATCAGCAGTTTCATTTAATTCTACTGAATATGGAAAAATGTCTCACTTCCAAACTTATTCCCGCTTAATCTGTGCGAGCCTCGCACAACCACAGGCCTGAGCATTCACATGCAGAAGTACTTTTTATTATATTTCTTTTATTTTTTCATTTAAGTTACAGGTGGAACATTACATTCTCTTGAATTGACATGTAAACGGGCCATCTTATCAGCAAGTTTCATGTAAGAAGGGTAAAGCGGGCGCTAAAAATGTCTGTGAAAAGGGAGGGTTGGGTCTGATAGGGCTGAGAAATACCAGGTTCACTGTTGGCCTTAAGGCAGGACCCGTATCGTCCTATATAAGTGCGCCAAGAACTTTGACACTGGAGTTACCCTGCCATCTTACAATTGGCAAGTCCGTGTCCCCACTGAGTTCGTTAGGGGTGTGTAAAAACGGGAGGAAAACCCACATTGTGAGCGAGCATCCACCGGCCGTGTACTCACATGGAAGAGACATCATTTTCTCTAATCCTCACAGCAGCTCTACTAGGAAACCGAGGCACTGAGGGGTTAGGACACTTGGTGAAGATCACACAGTAAGTACCTGGCAGAGAAGACCTTTGAACTACGATGGGAAAACAAGGCAGCGTGGCCAGATCCAATACCAGACGCCCAGGGAAGTTTGAATTTCAGATAAACAATACATCTTTTTAAAAAATATATGTTTTATTGACTTTTTTACAGAGAGGAAGGGAGAGGGATAGAGAGTTAGAAGAAACATCGATCAGCTGCCTCCTGCACACTCCCCACTGGGTATGTGCCTGCAACCAAGGTACATGCCTTTGACTGGAATCAAACCCGGGACCCTTGAGTCCACAGGCCGATGCTCTATCCACTGAGCCAAACCGGTTAGGGCTAAACAATACATCTTAATGCTGCAGTATAAGTGTGCCCCATATATGGCATGGGATGTACTTATACTACAAGGTGATTTGTTGTTTATCTAAGTTTCAAAATTAACTGGTTGCCTTGTGTCATTATTATTAAATCCGGAAACCTTACTCCAATGTCTGTGCTCTTTACCTCCCCCTGTTCTGCTATTTCTCCAGCTTTTCTTACTCAGAACATTGATCTATAGATCAGAATTCTAAAAATGTTTTTTGGAGTCACCAGCGGAAGCAGCAAGAAGTAAGAGTTGAGCCTTGTTGGGGGTTGGGAGGCCCTGGTGCCTGGCCCTGATTTCGGGGTGAGAAAGCTCCCCTGGCCACAGCTTTCTCACCTGTGAATTGGAGAGTTGAACTAAAAGCATCTGAAAGGTCAGAGAATATTAACTGGGTTCTGACCAGGCGCCTGGCGCAGTCCTGGGCTCTTGGGTTCTATCGAGGGACAAAACTGACCAAGCTCTTCTTCCTCCGAGAGTTGACGTTCTAATGGGGAACAGATAGTAAGTGAGCTGTAAGGTGCAGCTCCCATGCACTCAGCATCTCGTGTGTCCCTGCTGTGTCTCTCCTATCTGCGTCTAGGGCTTGGCATGGTGCTGGGACACAGGTTGGCAGGGGTGGGGCCGGGTTCTGTGGGGCTGGGGACTCTCTAAGAAAAGGACGTAACATAATGAGGCCCTTCCTTGGATCTTAGGAGCCTGTGCCGGACGGGGCAGTGGAACAAGGTTCAGTAGCTTCCCTGGAAATACGGCTCTGAGCTTAGTTGGTGGTTGTTGAATGAACAAATAACCTTGTAAGGTAGTTTCTCCATTTACAGCTCAGGCTGTGGATGTTCAGAGAGGAGAAGGGACTTACCCAAGTTTATACAACCAGAGCTGCTGGTGGTGTGGCTCCATGGGGAGGGAATGTGACCGTGGAAAGCCCCTACGCTTTGGGTCGAGAAAGGCCCGGGTTTAAATTTCGCCCTTGCATTTACTTGCTGAGTGACTTTGGCCAAGTGTCTCGAGCTCTCTGTGTCCTCATCGGTAAAATGGAGAGAGCAATAGGGCTCCTGTTGGGTGCTGGGGCGGATCAGTGATGCTCATTTGGATAAGGATCTCTCCTTGCTCCCAATCCTCCGCCCCAGAGGGAAGGCCCATGAGGGTCCCTGAGTGCCCAGGGCTGCTTCAGTACCTGGGAACCCCCACCAAGGACAGATGGGGTGGGATGGGCACAGGCGGCCAAAAAGCGGCACATTTTTGGAATGACTCTGCTTTAGTCTCCTTTCTGGAGGATGTGACCTGATGGCCCCTACCTCCCCCCAACCCCCTGGTTTGGGGAGAGGGGAAGCACGGGAAAGGCAGGAGGTCCTGCCAATCTGGTGATGTCTAACCCAGATAGTTAGAGAAGGACCCAGGACAAATACCATTAACAGCTTCTTTGAATCTCATACCGAGGGAAGTGGAGGGAGAAAGTGTGTGTGTGGGGGGACTACATTTGTGAGCCCCCTACCTCATACATCTCATGAGAATACTTATAAAAATATTATACATACAAAAATAATAGTTATGAGAATATTATACATGTAAAATAGCTTTATGTGTGAGCCAGGTCCTGTGCTCAGCATGTTGTCTGTGTTAACTCCTTTCATCCTTACAATAACTCTGAGGTAAGAACGACCACCATTTATTTGTAGATGAGGAGAACTGAGTCACAGAGGTTAAGGAATTTATTCAAGTTCCCACACCTCATAAAAGATGGGGAAACAGGGTTTATGACGGCCCCTCATAAAGTCGGTGCCAGGCTTGGGTAAGGCCACGCCTAGATCCCACAGTATCAGAGCCTGAACTAAAACCCTGGGAGGGCCACCTGACTCCAAAGCCATGCATTTCCTATTCCACCAAGCTGCCCCCCAGGGCAGGGGTGCAACCGTGTCCCTCCGCTCCCGTGGGAAGTCTGGGAGCCGTTTCCCGAGATGCTCACAGTTAACTTCTAGTCTCACCTTGACCCTGGTCCTGGCGACCTTCACCCGGGCTTGTTGTAGCCCCCAACTCAGTAGGCATCGGGGCAGAAGGTCAGTGTTTGGATTCTGAGGATGAGAAACAGATGGGGCGTGGCTGCTGAGGTGCCACAGCCTTCAGCTTCCTGTCTGTCTGTCTGTCAGGGGCCCTGTCCCCTCTGCCGCCATCTCCACTGTCCAGCCTGGAGGAGGTGCTTGGTGATGCTAGCGAGCAGGTGATAGGGGACCAGGCCTTTCCCAGGCCTGCGGGCTCTGAGGGTGTTTGAGTGGCTGGTGCTCTGGAGGCTGCTGAGCTGGGGGAGGAGTCCCCATCTGTCACCATCTGGCTTGGTGGCACTGCACAAGGGACTCGCTGAACCTCAGTTGGAAAACTGAGTTCCGACTTGAAAGGGTCGTTTTGAGGATTAAATGAAACGACGCGTACAGAGCTTCACACAGGGTTTAGCATCTCACAGGTGCTCAGTGTATATTCCCTTCTCCTCTTCTCAGGACCAAAGGGCTCTCCTTCCTTTCCCTTTTGTCCCCCCGCCCCCCGTTCTTCTTTTTAAAAAATTGTGGTAAAATAGACACAATATAAAACTGACCATTTAAATAATTTTTTAAAAAATTTAGGTCAGTGGCATTAAGTATATGAGGTACACTCATCTCTACCCATTCACAGAACATTTCCATAATCTGAAATGGAAAATGTACCTTTTAACAGTAACTCCCCTCAGCCCTTGGTAACCATGGTTCTACTTTCTTTCTCAATGAATTTGTGGTTTTTAGGGATTCCATGTAAGCGGAATTATATAGGGTGTCCCAAAATTCCTGCAAGATTTGAATTTTGCATGAGCATTAACAACAACAACAACAAAAAAATAAAAGCCTAATTTTACTTGGTTTATTGAATCAGATTCTAATATCTGTTGCTCTTTGATTTCAATCCCTTCAATTTGATAAGCATTACCAAGTACCAATTATGGCCCACGAGCAGGGACAATGAAGACCACAGCTTTGTGTATGTGCCAGCAAAGCCATGGAGGCCATTTACCCGATGTGCTATTCCATACATAACCCTATACTGTATACTTTACGAATCAATAAAAAAATTTACAATTTTTCATTATAAACCTGTGTTTTCTATCAAAATTACTTCTTGCGTGACTTTTGGGACACCCTATACAATATTTATCCTTTAGTATCTGGCTTATTTCACTTAGCATGTCTTCCAAGTTGATCCATGTTGTAGCATGTATCAGAATTTCCTCCCTTGTAAAGGCTGAATAGCATCCTATTGCATATATGTTCCACATTTTGTTTACCCATTTGTCCACTGAGGGACACTCGGGCTGCTTTCACTTTTTGGTGATTGTGAATAATGCTGCAGTGGACATGGGTGTAAAGTATCAATTCTAGTCCCTGCTTTCAGTTCTTTTGGATATACACACAGGAGTGGAATTGCTGGATCAAGTGGTAACTCTATTTCATGCCTCTCCCTTGTTACACACACTCATACACAGACACACACACACACACACACACATCCCCCGCTGTGCCTGCCCAGCTCTTAGCATTGACCTTCATGCTAGGAAGTCCCCTTAGAGAGTGTTATTTCTTCTTGACCTGGTTTGGCTTTGCTAGGTGGCAACTTGGGAAGCTAGCAGCCTGCCTCCCTCTCTCCAGGCCCCTCCTGGGCCAGAGCGGGTCAGCGTCTCCATGACCTGGAGCCCATCTGGCTGGGACAGGGAAGCCGGTGGCTGTTAGCGCAGCTCTGCTCCGTGGGCACAGGGGGCTCCTCCTGAAGGTGAGCAGCAGGACTTTCTATACGACTGAGGGTGCTTATTGCTTGCGACTCTCATCCTGTTTCTGATCTTTCAAGCTCTGAAGTGGCTCTTCTGGGAGTAAAATCTCTTCTGGGAGATTGGCAAAGGCATCGCCTTGGGAACGCACTCCGAATTGCGCACGAACTCCCAGACTGGACCCAAGTGCAACAGCTACTGTGCGGTGGCTTGTCAGGCCTCTGGAAGGCCCTACTGCTGCCCTTCAGGGGTCTTCTAGGCCCTATACTCAAGTCTGACGTGTGTGCATGTGCATGTGGGTGTGTGTAGGGGCAGTGGCTTGCCCATATATTTGTCTCTCCTTTTAAGCCTCCCTTTCATCTGTGAGACACAAATCTTTAATCTTTCACAAAGCATTTTTTTAAAAAAGAATAGTTTATTGATTTTTAGAGAGTGAAGAAGAAGAGGGGGGGAGGGAGGGGGAGAGAGAGAGAGAGAAACATTCATGTGAGAGCAGAACATCCATTGGCTGCCTCCTGCACGCCCCGCTATGGGGAATCCAGACCACAACTGGGGCATGTGCCCTTGACTGGGAATTGAACCAGCAATCCCTTGTGCTCGGGACGACTGAGCCATACCGGTCAGAAAGCATTTTAAGTGTAGCAAGTATTACTGAAAAATATTAGAAGTGGGGGGATGTGGCTGGAGGGGGGTTACCAGAGACCAGCTAGTGCTTCTGTAACTTGAGCGTGCTGGAGAATCACCTGCAGATTCTTTAAAATGCAAATGCTGATTCCGTAGGTCCGGGTGGGGCCTAGACTCCACCTTGCTGACCAGCTCCCAGGGACCCGTGCTGCCGTTCCGGGGGCCACACTGAGGGCCCACCAGGTTACATCTGCCTGTTCCTCGGAGTTCTGTGGCCCCTCAGCTTTCCACGGGCTGCGTGGCTCCGCCTTGGCCCAGTCTCACGCTAACCCCTGGCTCCTCTTCCCAAATTTCATTCCCTCCTCTCACCCTTCCCCTCACTGTTACGCGGCCTGATTCAGGTTTTTGTAGCAACTACCCCCAAAGCCTTGCTGCTGGCCCTCAGCTGTGTTTCCAAACTCAATTACTTTCTGAGAAATAAGGCATTTAAATTTAATAAGAGCAATATTCAGCCATTACAGGAAACTTGGAAATTACTGAAAAGTATATGGGAGCATACAAAAATTCATCCAGAATCCTATAGCCCAAATCAAACTATTGATGAGGTTTTGAGTCATTTTCCTCAGTTCTCTCTCTCTCTCTTTTTCTTGTATATCTATAGATTTAAAAAATTAATTAAAATAATACAAATCAAACAAACATGGGCATTGCTATAGCCTGCTCTCCTGTGTTATTACTGGTTCTTGGAAAACATAAAAATGACTAAATATTCCATAGGTACTAATAATGGCTAATGTTTATTGAGTCCCTGGGGCACATGCATGTTCCTCGTCTCAGTTAAGTAATCATTTGTTTAATCGGTCTTCTATATAAAAATGCCATGATGAATGTCTTTGTACGCACATTTTTATCTATCTTTTCGATTTGTTTCTTTAGGCCAGGAGTTGGCAAACTTTTTGTAAGGGCCGGGTAATAAATATTTTATGTTTAGTGGACCACACAGTCTCTGTCACAACTACTCTTCAGCTGTAGAGCAAAAGCAGCCACAACCTAGGCAAACAAATGAGTCTGAATGCATTCCAATAAGATCCTACTTGCAAAAACAGGTGGCTGGTTGGATTTGTCTATGGGCCATAGTCTGCTGACCCTGCTTTAGAAGCAGTCAAGGATTGGCAAATTTTTTCAATGAAAGGCGGAGAGGAAATCTATTTAGTTGTGTTCAATACAATCTCTGTTGCTTTCTTTTCCCCTTCCCTCCCCGCTCAACCTCCCCACTACCTTCTCTTCCTCCTTCCTCTGCCCCCTTCCTCATTTTTTCTTCTTTTTTCCCCTCCTCCTTCTTTGTCTTCCAACCTTTTAAGAATGCAAAACCCACCCTTAGCTTGTAGACCATACCAAAACAGGCCTCTGTGGACCCCTGGACTGGATGAAGGGAGGTTGAGTTCCTGGTTCAGGAAGTTTGAACATTTAAGTCTCTTAATGAGAGTGGCCTGGTTGCTTTCCAAATGGTGTCCCTTCCAATGTACAACCCCCCACCCCCAACCCGAACCCTCTC
>NW_006291007.1:2569184-2570596 GCF_000327345.1 Myotis davidii
ACCCGACCCCTCCCCGCCACCCCCCTGCTCCCCAGCTCTGCAGAACACGCCTGTCCTCTTCTACCTTCACTGCAGGAGACGTTGCTTCTACTCAATCTTTGCTAATTCAATAGATGAGAGTATCTCATTTTTAATTCACATTGTTTTGATTGCTAATAGATTGAGCATTTCTTCCCCTTAATTATCTGTTTGTATTTCCCATTCTGTAAAGTGTGGTTTTTTAAATTGTCTTTTTGGGAGGGATCTTATTGTTTTTCTTTTGGACTCTGCATGACTTTCTGACAAAGAAAGGATTTTAAGGGTTGTCATCTTTGTTGCAATGATTTTCCCCAGAGTTTTCTGTTGCCTTTTAATTGTATTCATGATTATGTTGATGGATAGAAGTGCTTAATTTTTATTTATCTTTTCCTTTGTGAGCTCCCTTTCCTCCTTGCAACTTTCCCTTTTGGTTTTGGGAATATCAGCTCCTCTTCTTTGCTCTCAGCCTCCCGATATCCCATCAGTGACAGTTCCGGGATGCTGTGGAGCAGCGGTTCTCAACCTGGGAGTTGTGACCCCTGAAAATACATCCTGCATATCAGGTATTTACATTACAATTCATAACAGTAGCAAAATTACAGTTATGAAGTAGCAACGAAAATAATTTTATGGTTGGGGGTCAGCACAGCATGAGGAACTGTATTAAGGGTCGCGGCATTAGGAAGGTTGAGAACCGCTGCCGGGAGAACTGTGTAGATTCTAAACGCTTTCAGCTGAACTGCACAGAACAGCCGATAAACAGTGGTTCTCAGACTTTAGCACACATCAGAGTCACATGGGGGGCGTGGGAAAACTCAGATAGCAGGGCCCCACCGATAGAGAAATGTGTAGATTGTAAAAGCTTTCAGCTGAACTGCACAGAAGCCGATAAACAGTGGTTCTCAGACTGTAGCACACATCAGAGTCACATGGGGGGCATGGGAAAACTCAGATAGCAGGGCCCCACCGATAGCACTCTAGGTTCTGTAGGTCTGGGGTGGGGCCCGAGAATGTGCATTTTTAGCACATTCCCAGATGGTGCTGACACCATTGGCCAAGGGCGCACACACTTTGAGAACCCCTGGCTTAAACAAGTGAGACATAAATTACCTTACGGAACAAAAAGTCCGGAAGAGGTTGGCACCAGGCTTAGTTTAACAGCTCAGTGGTATCAGGTTCTATGCCAGTGGCTCTCAACCTTCCTAAGGCCGTGACCCTTTAATACAGTTCCTCATGTTGTGGTGACCCCCAACCATAAAATTATTTTCATTGCTACTTCATAACTGTAATGTTGCTACTGTTATGAATCGTAATGTAAATATCTGATATGCAGGATGGTCTTAGGTGACCCTTGTGAAAGGGTCCTTCGACTGCCAAGGGGGTGGGGACCGAGG
>NW_006291007.1:2570882-2573405 GCF_000327345.1 Myotis davidii
TACTTTAAAATCATGAACAATGATAAACGTAAGTTAGGAAGGAAAAGGTTGTTAAATACATTTTGGAAAGAGAACTGAGGTCTGTCACCACGTGAGAGGAAAACGTGAGGATCTGTGTGGCACTCTCACAGATCCTTGGGAGTATGCTTTAGCATACTCCTTGTACCTAATTCATCTAACACAATCCAATGTTTAATTAGAGACTTTTTTTTTTTAGTCTTTTTAAAAAATATTTTTATTAATTTCAGAGAGTAAGGGAGAGAAAGATAGAAACATTATCCTCTATAGAGAATCATTGCTGGGCTGCCTCCTGCACGCCCCCTACTGGGGATCAAGCCGGAAACCTGGGCACGTGCCCTGACCGGGAATCGAACCGTGACCTCCTGGTTCATAGGTCGATGACCAACCACTGAGCCACCCCGGCTGGACTGTTTCCTACTTTCTTCAGAGGACCAGGGATGGCTCAACCAGCACCATCTGAAGTGGGAATTGAGAGCAGGAAGTTTCTACCTCAGGCAGTAGGGAATAAATACCAAAGGCTTACACGGGTGGGTGGGGGGCTAAGGCAGTGTCTCTAAGAAAGTGCCCAGGTCACAGAGGAAGGGAGAATATGGTAACCCTAATCCAGAGGTGTTGAAGGTGGCTTATCTGCTAGGACACAAACTGGTTTAAATAAGAACACGAATCGGGGTGTCTCGGGGTAAGGCTGCCTTCAAGCATGGCCCGTTGCATCGGTTGAGTTGTTACTGCTTCCATCCAGTCGTCCCCCCTGACAGTTCTGTTTGCTCTGGGTTCACGTCTTTCTCCAGCTGGCTCCAGCCTCACGGTCACAGGATGGCTGCCTGCAGCTCTGGGGGTGACATCCTTCCCACTCTCTTGCCAGAGGAGAAAGAGAAAACCCACTTCCCTGATGGCACGGGCAGATATCCCAGGCCTGGGCTTTGTTCGCCCTGAATGTCCCGATTTTGTCACTGTAGTTAGCCGAAATATTAATACAAGAAAAGTAAAGGAAGCCAGACATTCTTGAGCCTCGTGGGCTGGGGAGCATGAGCCTGTTTGCTCGCCCCACCAAGGATGACCACCCCTCCCTTCCCTTCTGGTACTGGGCTGTCGGAAAAGGGGAGGGAGCAGGGGGAGGTAAGCACAGGTGCAATAGAAGTCAAAATGGCCTAGGCCTGTCAGCCTAACGTGGGAAGAAGATCATTGGCTGGGGGCGGGACCCAATGCAAGCTTGGGAAGTTGATTGGTTATTTTGAAAAAGCTCCTGGTTAAAACCCCAGGGGAACAAAGAGCATGTGCACACTCTCGTCTGTCTGTCTCTGTCTCTGTCTGTCTCTCCGTCTCTCCCTCTGTCCCACCCTGCTGTCCAGTAATGCACTCACACTCACTTTCATGTGTGGAGCACCGGACCATGCGGGTCTAGCAGCTACCCTGGCCCATGCAGACTGCACTGGGTTCCCAGGACTAAGCTTTAATATGAAGCAGAAGCTCTTGGCCTTGACCTTGCTGAAGACAAGCTTGGACTTTTTCCATGGCTGGCTGGCTGGAGATGAGACAATGAGAACCCAGGAGGGGAACTCTTTTGATTTTGTATCACGAATAATCCGAGTCACACCACAGCCTCCTGTGTGTGAATCCTTGAAGTGATCTCGTGGAAGAGCCTAATTCCGACCAACAGCCATTTGGCTCATTGTCCTTCCCTGAGACCAACCACCAGAGTCAGGGTAGTGTGATGCCCTGATTGGTTGAGGGTTGGATCACAGGACTCAACCCTAGAATTTGCGGTGGAGTCGATACCATCCAAACCACATGGCTGAGAATGGGCTAGAGAGCTCTCAAAGGGCACTTAGGGCCACTCCTGGTGGGAGAACTGGGGAGTGGATGTGGGAAGGCAACCTACAGAGGTTCACTCTAATCATTGGAGGTTAAACTTGGAGGCCATCGCTGAAGACTTACGGTGATGCCAGGATCTTAAAATTGGTAGAAAACATGCAAGAATCAAGGGGTGGAGAAGAAGGGGGTGTTTGACCTTCGGGGGTGTGATGTGTGACTGGGTCAGGCTGGCTTCAAGGGCCAGGAACAGGACCACCTGGCTGTGGTCCTCTCCCGTGTCTGCTCCAGGTTCAGGTCCGCTAGTTCCGAATCTCAGCACCTCCCAGCTGCCATCCTGCTGTGGTTAACTCTTCCAGGCCTGGAATAGGGTTGACATCTTCCTACTCAACGGACACAGGATTCAGTTAACCAGTGTACTTATTCTTCTGGCAATAAAAATGCTGTTTAGGACATTCATTGCCAGGCAGGACAATGCCTCCTTCAAAACTCCTTTAGGCTTACTGCCCTTGTTGTTCTCTCTAACTCAAATATAATTTGTCAGCCCATGTGATATATTTCAGCTTGAGTTTAGTCCCAGAAAGAGTTTGTGGCCAGAGTTACATGTGAGTGCTTCATGTCATCAGAAGACAACACGAATATAAACCCGGTATTTTTTCCACATGGGGCCCAGCAGAGTACCCAGCGTATATA
>NW_006291007.1:2573419-2600314 GCF_000327345.1 Myotis davidii
ACCCTTTCACAGGGGAAAACACATATATAATTACATATTGTTTTTGTGATTAACCACTATGCTTTAATTATATTCAATTTGTAACAATGAAATTGGGGGTCCCCACAATATGAGGAACTGTATTAAAGGGTTGCGGCATTCGGAAGGTTGAGAACCACTGCTGTATCGGCTCTCGGCTACCTTTATGGTCTTCCTCCCTTTTTTTGTCTAATTATCCCAGTCACCATGATGTTTAGTCTTGGGAGCCTGCTAAATCCTCTTGGAATCAATCAGAGGAAATTCAAGGGAAGTAAATAAATAACATGTGATTTGTTTTCCCTTATGTATTGGTTTTCTCAGCGTGGAAGACAAAAATGTGTAATTCAGACATAAACTTTGCCTGATTAAGATCAAATGAGGTTCTCTTATTTGTTCTTTTTTCCCTTTGCTCCCCTTCTGTCCTCTTCCCTCCTCCTCCCCTCCCTCTCCCCCTTCCATTGTGAAAGAGCGTTTCATCCTTTTTCTGAAGGAATAAGATGAATGTTGGGAGCTCAGAAGTGGCTGGTGGAACATGCCTGCTTCTCCCCTTCCTCTGGGGTGGAAATTCATTTAAAACTTGCAGTTTCCAAAGTGGCTGCCAAAGCCACAGCATTCGGGGGGAGGAGGGGCCCTCAGAGCCTCCAAGGACAGGCCAGAGCCAGGCATGGGGGTGGGGAGTGGGCATGCTACACAGAACCTCTCCCTTGAAAATACCCTCAAGGCATAACTGGGAGTGTCCATCTGATAGTCCAGGCCCCCGGACTGCGGCCTTGACAGGGTCTTAGCTCTCATCTTGTCACTTTCTCTATTCAAATCCACAGAAGTTTCCTATTTCCTTCTTCATTAAACTCACCCCCCTATTCTCGACTTGCAAAACTCCATTGTCTTGTTGCATCCTACCAACAATACCTTCATCACGATCACCCAACCCAACCCAACTCTTAGCTTTAGTTCTCTTTTTACCCTCCCCAAACACACAGTTTATCTCATTGGATTTGAGCAGAAGGTCTGAACTTGGGTTCTCAGTCGGCTTCTTACTGCTCTGTGTCCTTCGGCAAAGCCCTATAACCGTTCTGAACCCCAGGTTCTCTTTAGGCAGATGGAACTGGTGGGTGCTGACTGAGTTCTGGAACCTCTGTATCCGTTTGCATCCATGCTACCTCTTTGGTACCCTAATGTTCTTCGGGAACATCCCTGCTCCCCCTTTGGGTCTCTGGGTGGAGTTAGTGCTGCTCCCTGCTTCAGGAGTTCAACCTGTAATCTAGTCTGAAGCTACACAACGCATCCCAAGCCTCCACGCTCCTTGGGGGCTTTCTGGAGGGGCAGGGGGCCTATGCTGGTCCGATCAGAGTGAAACTCAGGACTTCTGCGGGGAATGCTGGGACTCCGACACTTGCTCTTGTCAGCGGACTCTGAATCTGGAAGGATGTGAGTGCAGCAGTCTGAGCTTGAGGATCAGGCCTGAAACTGAGCGAGAGGAGCTGAGCTGGGGAGGAAGAAACTTGGTCCCGGTTAGTGGTGGAGGACCATTTCCCCTACCTTCTCCCTTCTCTTTGTGCAAATCCTTCTTGACTTTTCCTCCTTGTCTCTCTTTCAATTGAAAAAAAAATTGTGGTAAAATACATATAACATAAAACTTACCATCATAGCCGTTTTAATGTATGCAGTTCAGTTGTGTTCAATGCATTTACATTGTTGTGCAGCCAACCTCCAGAACGCTTTCATTTTGCAAATCTGCAACTCCATCCTCATCAAACAACTCCCCATTTCCTCGGCCCCCGAGCCCCTGGCAGCCACCATTCTACTTTCTGTCTCTATGAGTTTGGCTACTCCAGTATGTACCACCTCCTACAAGTGGAATCATACAGTATTTGTCCTTTTGTGTCTGGCTTATTTCATTTAGCGTAATGTCTTTAAGGTTCATCCATGTTGTAATGTGTCAGGATTCCTTTTCTTTTTGAGGCTGACTAATATCCCATTGTGTGTAGACACCACATTTTCTTTTATCTTTTCATCCATAAGTGGACCTTTGGGTTGTTTCCACCTTTGAGCTATTGTGGATAGTGACACTACTACGAATATGGGTGTCCACATAGCTCTTCAAGACACTGCTTTGAAATCTTTCGGATGTCCACCCAGAAGTGGAATTGTTGAATTATATTTTTAATTTTTTGAGGAACTGTCAGGTTTTCCATACACCGCCTCTACCAATACGTAAGGGTTCCAATGTCTACACTCCTTGTCAATACCCTTCCTGACCTTTTCAGTAGCATAAAGTCACCTCCTCTGGGACACTCGCCAGTCCTCATTGGCACCCGCCACCCAGAGTATCGGGATGCCACACAACTCCAACCCTGGCTGCATAGGTGCCTCTGTGGTCTAGTAGGTCGTTTCGAGTAGGTCTTTGATGTTAGGCCTCTGTGAACCTCTGGTAGCTAGTGTGGGGCTAGAATCATTTCCTGGTTTATGTCTGAATGGGACTGTTTTTGTTGTTGTGTTTTTGCAGAGATTTTTGTTTCTGAAGCATCTAACAGTGTCTATCACACAGAAGGCAGGTAGAGCTGTAAAAATAAAATGGGCTTTAGGTTACTATCCTGGCACGGCCCTGTGTATACTGTGACCTTGGACAAGTTACCTAAGTTCTCTCAGCTTCTGTTTCTTCAGCTATAACATGAGGCCGCATTACTTCTCACGCGGGCCCATGTACCAAGCGTAATCGCTGGTACAGAGGTGTAGGGAGGTGGGTGTTCCCTCCCCTGCTTTCCCAATGCTGGTGGAGGCAGGTGTCACACATGTGAGAGATTATTGAGAGACCGATACATTGGGTTTTGGAATATTTATTTTATTTTTTAAAATACATTTTTATTGACTTCAGAGAGGAAGGGAGAGGGATAGAGAGCTAGAAACATCAATGATGAGAGAGAATCATTGATCAGCTTACCTCCTTCACACTCCACACTGGGGATCAAACCTGAAACCCAAGCATGTGTCCCTGACTGGAATTGAACCTGGGGGCCCTTCAGTTCATAGGCTGATGCTCTATCCACTGAGCAAGCCCAGCCAGGGCAAGGTTTTGGGATATTTAGACAATCCCCAAGTTTGTTTCGGTCAGTGGTACTGACCCAGAATCCTCCCCCCAAAGGGGACCCAGACTGCTAGTAAGGACTAAATAATTCAGCTGAGTTTTATCTTGACAATGTAATTGATGAGCCCAAATCCAACTCAAGTCCCACTGCAAACGTTGCCTCCCCTAGGAAGCCTTCCTTAACCCCACAGCCCGTGGACACATCTCCACGCTAGCTTGTTTGGCTTAGTTCCCTGATGGGGAGTAACAGCTACCACACTCTTGTATGTTGAAGTCAGCACACAGTAGATTCCCTTTTTAAAAAATATTATTTTATTGATTTTAGAGAGGAAAGGAGAGGGAGAGAGAGATAGAAACATGAATGAGGACAAAGAATCATTGATGGGCTGCCTTCTGCATGCCCCACACTGGGGATTGAGCCTGAAACCCAGACATGTGCCCTGACTGGGAATTGAACTGTGACCTCCTGGTTCATAGGTCGATGCTCAATCACTGAGCCACGCCAGCTGAGTCATAGTAAATTCTTATTAAATATTTTTTGAATGAATGACTGAATGAATAAGTTTTGATCCAATACGGGGAAGCTAAAGAAACAGCCTGGAAGACTGTAGCAGGAGAAAGACACAGAAGGGAGCCTCAAGAGTCCAGCGCAGACTCCTGGATAATCGAAGGGCACCCTCATTTCTCCTTCAAATCCTGGCTCCTGAGGTTATATAGCAAAACATGTGAGCACTTGGGTTTGAATTGAGATCTGGGTTCAATTCTTGACCACCACCCACTAACAGAATGACTTTAAGCAAATTAACCTCATCACACCATCCGCGTGCAGTGAGCCCTCGTTATGGCTTTGCTCCGAGGCACAGGCCTCGTCTCCAGGCTGCCTGCCAGTCACACATCTGAGAAACACGCAGGCCAGTGGAAACACGCATCCTCTGGTCTGCCTGCTCCTCACGCAGGGGATCAACATTGGTCTCATCCTCTCGGTTTGGATTGCTGAATATTTGGTCCAGGATTCAGCTCTCCCTTTTTATGAGGTTCTAAGGAAACCAGAATTGAACCCTGCTTTGTTTTACGGGTTAGAATTTGTCATCTTTTAGCATTTGGCTCATTTTCCTTACCGGCTTAGAAAGCAAAATTGAAGAGACTCTGTGTCTTAGCCTACTCTGCTTTTTCTCTGGGGAGTGTGGAGGAGGTGACAGACCCCTTGAGGCTGACACATGTCTTGTCCCACTTCAGCTTGCTGCGTGCCCTAGGCCACGCCTCCTGACTTCTCTGGCCTCCCTGCCCTCAAGTAGAATGAGGGGGCTGGTCATCAAGGCCTGTGTACTCCTTGAGGGAAGGCGATGATTTAAAATTCCCATATTTCAGCCCTGACCAGGGTGGCTCAGTTGTCTGAGTGTTGTCCTGCGCACCAAAAGGTTGCAGGTTTGATTCCCTGTTGGGCTGATCAATATTTCTATCTCCCTCTCCCTTCCTCTCTCTCTCTGAAATATAAGTAAATAAATAAAACATTAAAAAATAATAAAAATAAAACTCCCCTATTTCAAATGAAGGCTCAGAGAGGGGCAGGGACTCGCCAAAGGGCACACAGCTAATTAATGGTCACAACCATCCCAGGGGGTCTGTTTCTGGGAGACCCCTCTACTTCCCTTGAAACCCCATTCTCTCTCTAAGAAGGAGTATGGGGCGGTCAACCAATCCCGTATCCTCTTCAAGCCCTCCTCCGTCCTGGGTGGAGTTCAGGAGCCTTCAGGATGAGGTTTGTGTCTTCAGGGCCGTTAGAAAAGAAGAAAGAAAACCCAGAAATGGGGAAATCGGGATGTGTTGACGCTATTCTCGCTTCATTGTCAGATGAACCCAAAAGAAAAATGTTTTATTTAAGCCCAAACGCTGTGAAGACCAGCAGGCCTGAGGACATTTCCCCCCGCCTCTGGCCACTGCCTGTAGAGTGACCATCCACCCTCCGTGGCCCGGGACTGAAGGTCCGTCCCAGGCAGACCAGATGAATTGGTCCATCGAATGGCTGGTTAATGAGCGAAGAGAGAGGCTTTCTAACACAGGGGCCTCGGCTGGCTGAGTACCAGCCCTGCCACTTATGTTATGAAGCTTTGAGAGGGCCTCCAAGCCTCAGTGTTCCCATCTGGCAGTTGGGTTGAAATGAAGTAATTAATTGAAAAGGCCTACGTCAATGAATGACGGGCACGGAGTAATCGCCCAGTGCATGTTGTCTCTTCCTTCTGTGAGAAAACAAAAACAACCCCCGCAAAACAAACAAACAAACAAACAAAACAGTATCTCAGTTTTCATCTTTTTCTTCTCGGTTATCATTTCTTCAGCTTTCCTGAGGTCTAATGGACAAAATTGTAAGATAGTTAAAGTGTACATCTTGGTGACTTGATATACATTGTAAAAGCATTCCCACCATGAATTAATACACCTATCACCTCTCAGCTTTTTCTTTTCTGGGGTGTGAGAAATATTTTTTCTTCTTAAAATTCCAAGCATGTGGAACACGAGGTGCAAGTGGTGTATCTGAGGAAGGGCTTTATAAAATCAGACAGGGTTTTCCTCGGGGACGGGTATGTTTGAGTAAATTACCGCATCTTATTGAATTCTTGGGCAGAGCAACCATATTGCCACTTCTTTCTCCCTTGAAACTTTCAGGAAAGTCTCACGCACGGTTTTGCGGTGTGGGAGGGAGAGGTGGAGTCCAACCCTAAGTGGCTGAGCTGCCACAGTGAGAAGAGAAGGGTCCTTGCCATATGACCTGGTTTAAAATCCCAGCTCGGCCATGTTCTGGCGGCCACAGTCGTTGTCACCTGTAACAGGTGAATGACCATCTGTACTTGGCAAGGGTTTCAGGTGGCCTAGGTGAGAGTCGAGCTGGAATCTCCTGGGGTCAGTGAATGTTTTAGCTTTGCCTGTTTGGGTCTCTGTCCGAGTCCTTGAGGGCCCCGAGGTCTTCCCTGTGCCAATCGAGAGCGGGTTAAATGGGTTTGGAGAAGGTGTGTTGGCTGGGATGGGAAGCTAGCTCCCTTGGCAGAGAAAAGGCGGCTCACCCTCATGCACCTGGAAGTAAAACCAAACCTTCGGCTGCAGCCGCTCAGAACACATGCATGATTGCGGGGTGGGGGCTGGGGAAGGGGACGCTGAGGGGGAAGCCAGAGGCCTGGCTGTCCTGGGGACTCCGGGTGCAGGTGGCAGCTGGGCTCAGGTTTTGACCACTCTCCACCCATAAAGAAACAGCCCGAAGCCTTGAAGGTCACGGTCAGCTGCCTGGCAGCCCTCCCGGGGGTTTGTCCTGCGCTTGTTTCACATCCTCATGCTCTTTATCTTCCTTTCTTCTCAAGCCTGCAATTGGGAGCCGTGGATGGTCTGCAGGCTGTTTGGAGGGTGAGAGGTCGAAGCTCTGGCCTCTTCCCTTTCCCCGTCGGCTTTGAGCAAGACAGCTCAAATGTAGTAAATGGTTCATCAGTGTATGTCCTTTTTACTGTAGCCATTTCGCTGTGGCTGGGCACTCAGGTGGCTTCCATTATAAGTAATGTTGTGTCGAACACATAATTTAAACTGTAATATTTAATAATATATATATATTTTAATCCTCACCCGAGGATATTTTTCCATTGATTTTTAGGGAGAATGGCAGAGAGAAGGAAAGACAGAGAGAAACATCGGTGTAAGAGAGACACATCGATTGGTTGCCTCCCGCATGAGCCCTGACCAGGCCCGGGCTGGGGAGGAGACTGCAACCGAAGTACGTGTCCCTGACCGGAATGGAACCCGGGACCCTTCAGTCTGCAGGCTGACGCTCTACCCACTGACCCAAACCGGCCAGGGCTTAATATATTTTAACATTTATAAATATTACATATGTATAAACTTTTTTAAAAAACTCAGTTTCTATAGAAAAAGACCCACCTGAGGCATTGAAGTAGCTCCTGGGGTGACAATGGTAGCTGTCACTACAGCTTCCTCAGAGGGCAGGTGGGAGCTGTTGCACATATTCAACTTGTGACTGATTTTGAAAATAGTTTTCAGATGGGAAGGAGAGAGAAAGTCAGTGCAGTCATGGCCTGCATAATTGTTTCAATGCCCGACTGAGTGTACAATAATGCTCTTATAAGATTATAATGGGGCCGAAAAATTCCTATGGCCTGGTGACATCGTAGCTGTCATCGTGTTGCAGTGCAACCCATGACCCACGTGTGTGTGTGTGTGTGGATGCTGGTGTCAGCAAACCCGCTGTCTGTCAGTCATAGAAGTACACACACAGTCATGTGCGGTACACAGTACTTGGTCATGATAATAAATGACTGTGACTGGTTTATGTATTTACTACATTATACTTTTTATTGTCATTTTAGAGTGCACTCTTTCTAGTTAGGAGTCTGGTTGGTTTAGCTCCTGTGTCTACCCCAGGGCATGTTGCTTGCCAGTCTATTCACTGACCTGGGTCACATGCCAATTGCTACAGGTTGGGGCAGGGTATGGTCACATGGCATAAAAGCTGCTGCCTATTGGGGGCAGACACTGAGATGCCATTTGAATGTCTGCCTGTAGACGTTAAGTGTATAAGAAGTGGAATTTTATTTTTCAATCGCATGACAACTTCTTTTGTTCATTCCCATGTTGCCGGTACCGACACCAGAGCACGTGCATGAATGTGGGGTGCGGGCTGGGGAAGGGGACGCTGAGGGGGAAGCCAGAGGCCTGGCAGCCTGGGGGCTCTGGGTGCAGGTCAGCTGGGCACAGGGAGCTTGGTCCAGCCCTGCCCAGCCGACTCCCTCAGAGGGTTCCAATCCCCAAGAGGGTATTAGTCAGATTTTCTTTTCTTTTTAAATATATTTTTATTGATTTCAGAGAGGAAGGGAGAGGGGGAGAGAGTGAGAGAACCATTAGTGATGAGAGAGAATCATTGATCAGCTGCCTCCTGCCTGTCCCACATTGGGGATCGAGCCTGCAACCCAGGCCTATGCCCTGGCCGGGAATTGAAGTGTGACCTCCTGGTTCATAGGTCAGCGCTCAACCACCGAGCCTTGCTGGTGGGCTGATCAGGTTTTCTTGAGGGCAGTTTCAAGGCAAGTCCAATGGCACTGCTTTGCCTTGGCCCCAGGCCTCCTTGAATTGCTTCTCTCCCTTTGACGTGTGTCCCAGAGCCCTGCCGTGGAGCTGTGGCAAGGGGCCCTCATGGCCTGCCCTGGCCCCCACAGCCTCCTTTCTGGGCAGGTGGCCCTGTGGCAGCTGCCCTGGAACCAAAGAAGTTCTGGGAAAGTCCCCAGGAGTCCAGGCTGGGATCGGCCCCACCTGGCTCCAGAGCCCAACCTCCCCCCTCTCGCTGTGGAGTCCCGCTGCCTCGGATCGGATCAGATCGCTGGCTGAAGGGAATCGCCAGGCAGCCAGGGGGAGTGAGAAAGATCCAGCATGAGAACAGCTTGCGCCTGGCTCTGTTAATGCTTAGCTGAGTGGACGAGTAGAAAGAGCAGGCTTTGCAGACCGGCCTTGCACTGGGGTGCGTTTTATTTCCTCTTCACCCTTTGCCTCGGTCAGTGCACCCCGACCGAGCCCCAGGCCGACCCCCAGAGTGCCCACGTGTGGCCACCTTCCTGCCAGTGGCAGCAGGAAGCCCAGAGGACTGTCCCATTCTGGCCACGGCTCCTGGCCCTGTCCTGTTACAGGTCTGACAGTCTGCTGGTGTGAGGAGTCCCTGAGGTACAGCCCCTCACAGCAATGCGGATGAGGCTAGGGCCTCGGGGACAACCCGGAACAGCTCACACTATGTACCTCCAGACATGCTACGTGAGGAGAGTGAGCCCGTATGTGTTAAAATCCGTGTTAACTGAGGTTTTCGCTGTTTACAGCCCAGGGGGTAGAATCCTGACTGATGGGGGCGGGACACGCCTTCCCAGTAAGTGGGGCAGGTGGGGTTAGGACGCTCTGATACACGTTTTCCCATAGACACAGAACTGCAGCCTCTACTGTGCCCCAGGAGCCCACACTGCTTAGGGCTGGGGAAGCTTTTTAAAAGTTTCTTGCTGCATCGGATCACGGGTGGGAGGGAGCAGGCAAAGGCAGCCTGGGGAAGTGGGAAAGGTGCGGGTTTGTGGTCAGACGCCCAGGCTCTGTTAACTTCCGCCTCAGGCCAGTATTGGCTCTGTGCTCAGGGCAGGGTAGGTCCTGCAGCAGGTCCAGTCCCCCCCCCATCCCCCCCCTGCTGTGAGGAGGGGAGGCGGGGTGTGAAATGGTCATAGAGAGTGTGATGTGTTCCTGGAGAGCAGGCCGTGGGCAGGGCCTTGAAGGATGTGCCCGATCTGCTTGGGGAGGAGAGAACAGCAGGGAGGACAACAGGCCTCTGCTGGTGACATCTCCTTGGACTTGAGTGCAGCCGGCTGCACTGTGTTTGTCCCCACCTCCTCCTCTCCATCTGCCTGTCTCCCAGCCAGCCAGCCTGGGAGCTCCAGGAGGCGAGGGGAGATGCCTTCATCTCTGACTAGCGTGCAGCGGGCATTTGCTGAATCGCCGCTGGGGGAAAGGACGAGGCTGTAGAGAATGTGAGGCCCTCAGGGCAGGGGTGGGCCGTCTCCAGGCCAGGGGTGTTGCTGGGTTTGGGGGGAGGGGTGCAGGTCATGTGGAGGGGTCTGGGAGGACAGGCTGGAAAGGGAGGTCTTCCAACCCTGCTTCCTGGTGACAATTCCGGGCCATTCCAGGAGGAGGCCTTTCCCCTGAGAAGCCTTGGGGTATGTTCTTTTCCTTTGCCAGTGGCATTGACATCCACTGACCACCTGCCCCGGCCCTTGGCCTGGAGCTAGAGAGCCGTGGAATGAATTAGCTGAGTGCACAGCGCACCCCCTTTCCCAGGATTCCCCTCCTGTCCCCGGTTACAGAGATGCACGAAGCTTGTCCCTTGACCGCTGGGACTCTGAGGGTGCATGTGCTGAAGCGGAATGAGAAGTGGCCTGGGAACAGGAGGCCTGGGTTCCTGTCCTGACTCGGCCACTGACCAACGGGGTGGCTTGGGGCTGGTTTCTGCCTTTCTTGGGGCCCAATTTCCCTACCGGGCCTGGATGACCTTCCGGCTCTGACATTCTAACTATTGTGCCCTGGGATTCCTGGGAGAAAGCTGCCGCCTTACGTGGGAGCTCCTGACCCTCCCTTCTCCCAAGACGAAGAGGACATGGTGTTAATAATAGCTGGCACTTCCGGACACAGGCATTGCACCGAGGGCCTTGCATGCGTCATCGCTCTTAATTGCCACACGGCCCCTGTGAGGAAGAGGCTATTACCGTCCCACTTTACAGACGAGGAAGGAGAAGCAGAGAGGGGTTAGTCAGCTCCCAGCTGTCCCTGCTCACAGGGCCACCCTATTTGTACGGTTATGAATTGAATATCCCCCTACGTATTGTTAGGTTGGCTGGCTTGAAGGAATAAAGGTCTGGCTTTTTAAAAAAACAATATTTCATTGATTTTTAACGGAGAGGAAGGGAGAGGGATAGAGAATTAGAAACATCGATGAGAGAGAAACATCGATCCTGCCTCCTGCACACCCCTTACTGGGGATGTGCCCACAACCAAGGTACATGCCCTTGACCGGATTCGAACCTGGGACCCTTCAGTCCACAGGCTGATGCTCTATCCACCGAGCCAAGCCAGGCAGGGCTAGGTCTGGCTTCTTTAAGAAGCAAGTGGTACCCGGCTGGTGTGGCTCAGTGGTTGAGCATCGACTTATGAACCAGGAGGTCACGGTTCAGTTCACAGTCAGGGCAATGCCCAGGTTGTAGGCTTGATCCCCAGTGTGGGGCCTGCAGAAGCAAGGCGATAAAAGGAGGTTGAGTTCAAGTGGAGGGAGGGGCCCTGAGTGAATGGGATGAGAGCAGGGAAGGGGGAGGAGATCGTGGTGGGGGTGGGGGAGAGGAAAGTTCTGAAGTGACTGGGTCTCTGGTGTCAGGGCATAGTCCCCGGGCTCCTCCCACCCTGCGCCTCCAGTGAGATGACCCAGAGCCTAAGTGCGGGTTCAGGTTTGAGGTCTCCCCCCACCCCTCCGCCCGCCCCAGCCTGGTTTCAGTTGCCCCAGGCTCCGCTATGGAAATGGCTAGATTCTGAAATCAGCCTTTAGGACTGATTCTGGGTCCAGCTTGTGGGTGAGCTGCAATTATGTCCATTATACCTGTCGTGAGTGATTCATAGGGGCTTACGTAGGAGCAATGTTCCTCTTAATTTTTTTTAAGTTTATATTTTCCGGTGACTCACGGGAGTTGAGAGCACAGTCTCATTAACGAGAAAAGAAAAAGTGGGGAGAGAAAAAAGGAAAATGTGGTCAGGCCCTTTGGAGACCAACGAAACTGTCTGAACCATGGATTCTGGGGTTCGTAGCCTGTGAGTTTGAGCCTACGGCCTGTTCTCTGAGCCTTTTGACTCCCCCTTCCTGGAGGTAGGAGACAGCCCTGTAGCCCCAGGAAGGCAGTGGAGGTGCATTCTGATGCTGAAAAGTTTGTGCTTCGGGCCAGAAAAATCTGGGTTCAAATCCCCGTTCCGACCCTAATGCTTGCTATGTGACCCTGAGAAATTTCTTTAACCTCTCTGAGCCTCAGTATTCTTATTTGTAAACGGGGGACAAGCAATGCCAGCTCTGCAGGTTGCTGGGAGGATTACATGAGGTTATAACAGTAAGCACTGGGCATATAGCAATAGAATAACAGTAAACCTGTATCAGCACGTAAAATGCACTGAGCACTTCACCTGTGGTATCTCAATCCTCACCACCCTGTGGGTGAGCACCATCGTCCTCAGTTTACAGGGGATGGAACTGAGCTCAGGGAGGGAAGCGATGTGCTCAAGGCCACACAGCATGACTGACAGAGCTTGGGCTGGAGCGCACGTCTAGCGGACTTCAAAGCCCAAGGTTGACTTAACTCCACAATCCCTCCTTATCCCCATAGGATGTGGGTCTGGCCTTCCTCTTCCTCAAAGCGAACCTGCCTGAATTTGAGCCCCCTGACGTTTCTGTTCCTCGTAATGACCCCACCAACCTCTCAGGAACCCCCATCAGAAATTCATCATCTCTAGCCGCTCTGCTCATCGGACCACATCCTTCCATGTCATGCTTGGTGGTACCATGCCAGCAGCAGCCAAGACCCACATCCACATCTGCTCAATGCATATCTGTTCCTTCCTCTTCTTCCCCCAGCCCTCCCACGGCGCCTGCCCCATTCCCCACTCCACCCACGCAGCCCATCTCAGCCACCCCTAGCTGGTCTCTTCCTTACCCGCTGCAGGCATGCCACTCCCTTCCTGAAACCTCCACTGGCCCCCCTATGCCCGTGTGGGGGAGGAACAACCTTTCCTCTACCCTCAAGGTCCCTTTGTCTGGTCTAGTAAGCAAACAGACATGAGACAGGTAAGCAAGGAAAAATAACCAGGTTGGATGCGTACCTCTGCATGGGAACCTGAGAGTCGGAGACCCGACTCGGACAAGAGGATCAGAGAGAGACCGGGAACATGGGGGGTCAAAAGGCTGATAAGAGCAGGTGCTTGGTAAATAGGAGTTTGTCCTGCCCTGTGGGTAGGTCAGAGAGGTTATCGCTGATCATTCTTCCAGGTGGTTAAGGGATGGGCAGAAGTTTCTCTTGAGCCTCTGGCTAAAGTTGCCTTCAGCTCACAATAACCTGCACACCACAGAGCCACATCTTGGGGTGACTTGCTCTGAACCCCCACACCCGCCATCCTGAGGACCAGCCCCTGAGCCTGGCACTGACTCCCTGTGTCGCCTTGGGCCCATCCTCCCCCTCTCTGGCCCCGGTTCCCCAGCTGTGGAACAAGACCCTGCCAGGGGAACATGGATTTCCTACTCATCTGGAAAAGAGATCCAAGCTAAGCTCCCACAACGGAGGAGGGGCCTCGGCCTGGCTGTGCTGCCCTCCTGCTGTGTCCTGGGGCCCCATGAGGTTGGGGGGCTTTGGGGGCCTTTCTAGGGCTGCATGCAGGTAACCCGAGACCTCCCCTCGGTGTCCTGAGCCATGAGCGGGGACTGGATCTCCAGCCCCTACTCACTGTGGTGACTGGGGCCCATGCCTCAGGACCTCCCTGCCCTGCCCGGCCCCGCCCCCTGTGGGGCAGTGTCAGAAGGAAGCCCTGGGAAAGCCCCAAGTGTCAGTGAGTCAGCCAACAGCCTGTCTGTCCAAGTCCGACCTCTTCATCATCCTGCCAGGGCCAGGGCTGTGCGCTCACAGCGACTCAACCCGCTCCTCCTCCTCCTGCCAAAGTAGACACACTTGGGCTTGTCCACGCAGCTGGCCCATCCAGAGCCCTTGGCCACTTCCTGTTGACCTCCGGCCGGTGGGCCTTAGGGGGGCTTCCCTCCCTCCCTTTCCCAAAGGAGATCTGGAATGTCCGCTCCACAATCCGGGCCAGGCTCTGCAGGCCCGGGACCTCCCACCAGAAAAGAGTGGTGAGCCCGGGGGAAGCTCAGGACAGGCCCACAGCAGGGGCCCAGGGGTGGGGGTGAGGAGTGGGGAGCCCAGGGGTGGATGCCAGGTGTGAGATGACCCCCGTCTGGTTCTGAGGGACTGGCTTGTCCAACAGACAAGAAATGCAGCATGAGGAGCCCAGGGGACCCCTGCAGTGAGAACAGAGGGTCTGGGGGTTCAGTTCTGTCCTCCAAGCATCACTGCCTGCAACCACTCGGGTGCTGGGGACAGAGGGGGTGGCGTCCCTTCCCCACCAGGAGCCCACATGCCTATTGTGGAAACAGACGTGGTAAACCCGTGATGTGTGTTTTCTTGGGGAATGTCCATTCGCAGGAAATGTTTTTATTTTCTCACATTGCTCTCCATGACGCGAGGTCGAACCCCCTTTTCCTGTCTCTTGACGCAATTTGGGCAGATTCCATAGCTCCCGGGTCCCTTCTGGGGGTGGTGGTTTATGGGTGTGGCAGGAGCAGGTTCTTAGCCCCTGTTGTTCTTAGCTTTGGGCCTTTAGCTCAGTCCTGGGACATGGCCTGATAAGGTGACATACAGGGACCCGTGGGAGCAACGAGGAGGCACCCAGCCTGGCCAGTGGGGTCCGGAAAGGCTTCTGGGCCCCCCCCCGTCCCCCCCGTGGATGGACTCAGGTTCCCCGAGAGCACAGGGCTTGAGACGAAGGTGTTCTCCCCGAATAGGTTTCCGAACAGCTCTGAGCATGGGTGTCGGGGTCACTGTGAATTGGAGGGCAGGGACCCTCTGTGTGCCCAGGGCCTGGCACATCAACAGCGGGTGAAGGAGTGAGCTGGTGCCAGCTGAGGAATTTTGTTCTCTTGTGCCTCGGTGGAAGGGCTATTTTGGAATCCTAAAAGAGTTTGAATTCTTTGGAAGAATTTCTAGAAGGTGAGAGAGCTCAGTTGATCGAGGGGGTGGTGGGCTGTGATCTGGGCTCTGCTCAGCCATGCAGAAGGTGTGTCCCTGGCTAGTCCCCGGCATCATCTTCCTCCTGCTCAGCTGGGCCTCCTCCTCCAGGGCCTGCTTCCTCTTCCACGGCAGCACCCCGAGTTCTCCCTCTGCGCTGCTCGCAGATCCGAGCTCCCAGTTCACGCAGTGCCTCCCACTCCCTCCAAGGTTACGCCGACGGGACCCTGTCCTTTCCGATGACATTCTGATCGCTGGTCTATTTATAACAATGACTCACCCACCACCGAACCTTCTGCAGGAAGAGTTTGGCGTAGGCGCCAGCTCCCCTGGAATGCAAAAACAATTTGCACTGGTCCATGATCCCCATGTCATTTCCCAGGGCCTGTCCACCCTTGGCCTCCTCTTGACCCTGTGGCCTGATCACTTAGTGATCCCCTGCTCCGGTGCCGCCGTCCCCTCTTGTTTACCAAGAATCCTGCTGACCCCATGACCTGCGCAGTGGGCAAGTTCCTCTTCGCCGTTAACCTTGAGACCGAGACTTCCTTACTCCGCAGATGGGGAGGCCTCTGCTGGGTGACTTCCCTTTGTTTTCATATTGTTTGCTTGGGAATGAGCTCAAGTGGGGCAGGGAATGGATGAGTCTGGAAGACAGCCCTGAGCCCCGACCCTCAGCCTGAGGCTGCCTTCTCCAGCTGTCTCTCTCGGGACCCCAGCCGTCACGGGTACCCACAGTTTGTCAGCAGATGCTCTGGATGCTTACGTCATAAAGCAAATATACTAGAGCCCGGCCGGTGTGGCTCAGTGGTTAAGTGTCAACCTATGGACTAGGAGGTCATGACACATGCCTGGGTTGTGGGCTCAATCCCCAGTGTGGGGCTTGCAGGGGGAAGCTGATTAATGATTCTCTCTCGTCATTGATGTCTCTATCTTGTACTCCCTTCCTCTCTGAAATCAATATACATATATTTGGAATTGTTTAAAAAAAAGAAAATATAATAGAGGCCCCCAGTGGGGCCCTTGGCTTCCTGTCCATGTCCCTCCCTATAAGCTTTACACATCCCCTGCCCTCCCTGCCTCCACCCGTTTCTTCTTAGAGATAGAAGGGCCACTCTGTCCCATGCTCCCCGTTCTCAAATCCTCCCTGACCCCATCATGGTTCATTGATGAATGATGGTCCGTCTGGAATTCGGCCGCCATTGGCACTGAGTCCCCCCCAGCATCACCCTGGGCTAGCCCTTCTCTCCGCTCAGTGTTGTTACTGTCACCCTGTTACCTCTAGGTCACTGCAGGCGATTCTGCCCCCCTTCCCACCCCAACCTCATTCCACAGTAACTGCTCTCCTTTCCTAGTGGACGTGTCCAGGGCAGTCCCTAAGTCCCACTGGTTGATGTGTCCAGGGCAATCCCTAAGTCCCACTGGTCTGTGTAGCTTATGACATCCTTAAGCTCCACCTCCCTGGCTTCAGATGCGCCACCCTCGCCCGGTACTCAGACAGCCTGGTCTTCATTCCCTTCTCATCGTCTTACTTCAGGCCTCCAGCGCCCCCGCCCCTCCATCACGGCCACAGCCACCAGCTGGGAGCCCTGCCTTCAGGCTCCCCCGCTTCAGTTCTCTATCAGCCAGGCGATGCCTCAGATGATGCCACACTCCTCCTTAAATCCCCTCTTTGCATGGCATACAAGGCCCCATGATCAGTCCTTCCTGTCTCTTGGACTTGTCTTCCAAGATGCCACATCTTCATACTACCACCCTGAACCCTGCTTTCAGCCACCCTGAGTTAGCCAAATGCTCCTAGGTTACCTTTCCTTCCTCACATCTCTCTGCCTACAGCCCAGAAGTCTCTTACTGACTTCTTCCTTTGGCTAAATCCTAGGACATAGCTCTGCTGACTCACCCCCTGCAGTGGGCAGGCTTCTGGGCCCAGCCCTGCCCCTCCCAGCCGGGTTAGTGTCTTCCTTGTGGCTCATGTGGCCGTGGCTCATCCCCTGCGCCGGCCCATCTGCCTGCGTGTCTGCCCCACTTGCCACTCTGACTACCAACCCGACACTCCAGTCTGGGTCCAGATTCTTTATTTATGTTCCCGCAGAGTGATTTTCTTTCCTTTTGAGCACTTAGCTTAGTTGGTAGTTATACACATGGCAAAAGCAAGTATTTGATTAACGCCTGTCTCCTCCACCAGACTGGAGGCTATGCAACAACAGAAGTATCCTTATTGTTAAATAGGGGGGGTTATTTTTCTTTTTAGAGAACATTTAGTATTAAATACAGTAAGTCCTCACTTAATGTTGATGGGTTCTGTGACTTTAAGCAAATGCTGTCTAAGGAAACCAGTTGGACCATAGGCTAATTGATAGAAACCAGAGTTAAGCTCCTATGGCCCCTCATCAATGTTACAACAGAATGACCTTGAACAAAATGACATCATTTGAGGGCCTGCTGTATTTTAAGAGACTGATGAACACCTGTGTACCAATATCCAGCTTTGTCCAATCTCACCACCTGTCGTATTTCCTTCAGAAGCTTTTTAAAAGATAAGATTATAAAAATGATTGAAGGCCTCTAAGTTTTAATGCATTCCATAAAAACTTGCTTTTATTAAATGTTTAAATATGTAGCAGGTGCTAATATTTATAAATATGTATAATGTCAAGGATTAATGACACAGTGGACACCTGTGTACCCACCACCCAACTTAGGAAAAAGAAAGTTACTATTACTTTTCCAATCCCTCTGGCCCTAGCTGGCTTGGCTCGGTGGATAGAGCATCAGCCTGTGGACTCAAGGGTCCCGAGTTCGATTCCAGTCAAGGACACATGCCCGGGTTGCGGACTCAATCCCCAGTAGGGGGCGTGTAAGAGGCAGCCAATCAATGATTCTCTCTCATCATTGATGTTTCTATTTCTCTCTCACTCTCCCTTCCTGTCTGAAATCAATAAAAATATATTTTTAAAAAATAAAAGTAAAGTCCCTCTGAAGCCCTCTCATCCCACCCCTTCCTTCCTTCTCAGAAGTAATCATTATCCCAAATTGCATGTGTGATTCCCTTGATTTTAAAAAATACTTATGCAAAATATATTTGTATCCATAAACTATAGGTGGTTTATTTTCCCTGTGTTTTTTTCTTAAACTTTATATAAATGGAAACCTACAGCTTGCGTTCTTCTGTGACCTGCTTTTTTGTTTAATATTTTATTCGGATATGTACACCCTGGAATCATTTCTTTTCAGTGATGATTTTAATTCCATTGCCCGGACTCTATCCATTCTCTTCTTAGTAGAGATGCTAGACTTTTAGTTTGCCTTCCTCCCTCCTAATCCACCCGCCTTTCTTCCTCCTGTTACAAACAGTGCCGCAGCGAGGACCCCCTTTGCCCACACGCGAGAGCGGCCAATGTTCTCCAGTTGAAGACCACCAGGCGCGCACCTGGCACGGGACTGCTGGGCTGTAAGGTATGTGCCCCTTCGCTCTTCCTAGAGATCGTCAGTCTGCATTCCCACACCCAGTGTATCCGAATCCCGGCTGTTTCACACTCCGCCAGCGCACGGTGTTCCCGGACTCAAAAGCCTCGTGCCCTTCATGGGGAGAAAGTGCTCTCCTATGATTTTTCTGGGCTGCTGGTAAGGTTGAGCGTATTTTCATGTTTTCTGTGAGTTGCCTCTTCATATCTTTTGCCTATTCTATTTGGTGAATTTCTCCAATATTGATTTGTGGCAGTTCTTCATGGATTTTGCACATGAATCTCCTGGCAGACAAATATTTTCTCCCAGGCTCTAGTTTATCTTTTGGAGGGGGTGGGGGTTCGGGAGCGGAGGAATTTTTTTTAATGCAGTGATATACTAAATCTTAATTGCTGCAATTTGCTGTATATTGGCAAATGCATATACGCACATAACCCACTCATCCATCGTGTTACAGAATATGTGTATCACCCCAGTGAGATCCCTCATGCTCCCTCCAGGCAACCATTGTCTGACTTCTCTTACCATCTATTAATTGAGCTTGACTTAAAACTTCATATAAATGAAGTCATAGGTAAATGTGCCTGGCTTCTTTTGCTCCGCATAATATTTTAAGATTCATCTATGTTGTTGCATATATATATATTTTTTTAATTGCCAAGTAGATTTCCATCGGGCTACTATGAACAAAATGGCTTGTACCTGTGTTTTTGTGGGCAAATGTTTTCATTGCTCGTGGGTACATACCTCAGAGTGGGATTGCTGGCGTGTGGGGAAAGGTGTATGTTTAACTTTATAAGCAGCACCGTTTTACCTTTTAACTCCATGAAGGGCATTATCGATTGTCAGATTTAACAATCTTTTCCTTCATGTGTTATGCTTGCTCTCATACATATTTTTCTGAGCTCATACAGTGTTTCTCCTATGTTTCCTGCTGCAGGTTTTTAATTTTGCTTTTCACATTTGGGTCTTTAATTCGTCTGACCTTGACTTTTGTCTACTGTGTGAGATAAGAATCTGCTCCCTCGCCCCCCGCCCCCCATTTGGGTAATCAGTGTTCCCACACTGCCATTAACTAGGCATCCCCCTCCCCCTCAGCTGTAACCTCTGTCACACATGAGGCTTCCAATCGCCTTGCACTTGTGTGGGGCTCCGTTCTGGGCTGTCGGTTTATTTTTCTATCCCATGTCAGTCCCACACTGTGCTAATCACTCTAATTCGTACAATGTCTGGCTACCCAGTAGGGTAAGTTATGCTACCCTGTTCTTTCAAACCAGCTTGACTATTTAAGGTCCTTGCTCTTCCACAACAGTTTCAGGATCAGTTTGTCGGGCTGCAGGTACGTGGGTGTGTGCACACACAGAGTTGAAATTTTGTTTGCACTTGTTCATATTTACCGATTGTCTGGAGGAAGGCTTACCATCTTCATGACCCTCAGTCTTCCTACTCGGGAACACAGTTTATTTCGCATTCTTTTTTTGTTTTCCTAATGTTTCTCCATAAAGTTATATGCTTTTCTCTGTAAAGGTCTTTGCATATTTTTATCGACTTTATGTTAAGCATCTTACATTTGGGGTGATTGTAAATGGAATATTCTAAAAATTAGATTTTAAATCCTTTATTGCCGGTTGTAGAAGCACTGTTGTTTTTTGCTCACTAGTAGCTTATCCAGCACCTTATGGACCCATGGTTTCTTTGTTCCCATGGTTTGGTAGTAGCTCCTCTTGGGTTTTCTATGTGGACAATCCTATAAGCTGCAGAGAATGAAGGTTTCACTTCTTTCTTTCAAATCTTTACTCCTTTAATTTTCTTTCTTGTCTTGGGCACTGGCAAGGCCTCTGGAATAATGGTGAGTAGAAGAGGAGATAATGGATAGTCTGGTCTTGATCCTGCCATTGCAGGGAATGCTTTTAATTAATAATTACCCGTGAAGTATGGTGTTCACGCTAAGGTTTTGTAGAGACACTTTATTTAAGTTATAAAGTTCCCTTCAAATCCTAGTTTGCTAAGAATTTTTCAAATTTGTATCATAAATGGATGGTGGCCCAGCCGGCGTGGCTCAATGGTTGAACGTCAACCTAGGGACCAGGAGGTCACGTTTTGATTCCTGGGCAGGGCACATGCCCGGGTTGCGGGCTCGATCCCCAGTGTGGGGTGTGCAGGAGGCAGCCAATCAATGGTTTTCTCTCATCATTGATGTTTTTATGTCTCCCGTTCCCTTTCTCTCTAAAATCAATAAAAAATATGATTAAAAAAATAAATGGATGCTGAATTCTTTCAAAGGATTTTTCTATGTATAATAATAGTCATATAATTGCCTCCTGGGGTCTATTCCTGTGAATGATATGAACAGATTTTCTAATGTTAAACCATCCTTTTATTCCTGAAATAAACCAAGTTGGTGTATGTTGGTGGTGATTATTGTACATAATACTGCATGCGGTTTGTGAACATTTTAAGATTTTTGCTGAAAAGTGAGATTGTGCTGTAATTTTCCCTTCTTGTATTTTCCTTGTTTCCTTTTGGTATTGAGGTTATACTTACCTCATAAAATAGTTTGGGGAATTTTCCTTCTCTTCCTGATCTGTGGAGTAGTTTGGATGAGGTTGGATTATCCATTCCTCAAATGTCTGGTAGAACTGACTTGTAAAATCACCTGGGCCAGGTTTTGTGTTTGTGTATATGGGGGTAAAGTTTTAAAACATAGATTCAGTTTCTTTAACGATTATTTGTATATTCAGATGTTCTATTTCTTATTCAACCAGTTTTGGTAAGCTTTTTTTCTGGGATAATTTCTATTTCATCTAATTTTTTTCAACTTATTGGCATAATTTCATTCATGGTATCCTCTCATTTTTAAATTTCCTACTGTATCTAGTTCTGTCCCTCTTTTGTTCCTAATATTATTTATTTTCATATTTTGATCAATCAGGTCAGATTTTTGTCTATTTTATTGGTATTTTCAAAGAACCAAAACTGATGACCTCTTCTATTGTTTCTTGGTTTTTCATTTTGTTAATACCTGGTTCTTTCTTTGATTTCCTTCTATTTTCTTGGGATTTACTCTGTACTTTATATAGCATTTTGAATTTTGTGCTTACTCCATTAATTTTCATTTTCTTCTTCTAATTTACGTTTTTATGAATATACCTCTAGGTTCTGTAGTCTTCGATACAGATGATTAGAATCAGCTTGTCAGTTTCTCTCTGATGGAATGTATTCCATGTTGTCAATGTCCCATCAAATAGCTGGGCTGGTCCCTGTGGGAAATGGTGCTGCATTCAGGGCTCAGTGTTGGTCTTTGAGGTCCACAGGTTGGACACAGCAGGGGCTTTAGGCAGATCAGCCTTGGTGAGTGGGGGCCCCTATTGCCGAGCCCGTAGATGATCTCCTTCCCCTCCGCCATGTCCATGTCGCCAGTGAGCACCGTGAGCAAGGACAGGGCTGGCGGGGGGAATGCCTGACTGACATCCACAGGACGGGTATCTTCTCTGATTTTTGGAGCCTCTTCTGCTGCACAACCCCACACAGACATGCCCATTTGGAGAGCTCAGTCCTCACACCTGTTATACCTTTGTCACCAACTTTCCAAGGTTATTCTTTCAAGGTTCCTTCCATTCAGCCAGACTCTTAGCCTCGCTCTATGAATCAAGAACTATCTATACCTCTGGCCTGGAGTGGGGAGGGGAGGCAGGGAGGCTGGGCGATGCCACTGAGTGTGGGGCAGCCTGAGAAACCACCATGTCTCACTCTATGATTGTGAGGTAAGAGTCTGTGGAAAGGCTGTGAACTACTGCACCTCAAAGTGGTGGCTTGTGGAGAAGTTTTGAAGACGTATTTGACCACTGAAACCTTCGGGGGGCGTTGCTCTGGCTGGTGTGGGCTCAGTGGTTGGAGCGTTGGCCCACTCACTGAGGGGTTGTGGGTTTGATTCCCATCAAGGGCAGTTACTTAGATTGCAGGCTGTATCCTGGCCCTGGTCAGGGCATACATGCGGGAGGCAACCAATTGATGTTTCTCTCTCTCTCCCCACCCTCCCTCCCTCCCTTGCTTCCACTCTCTCTAAGAAGCAATGGAAAAAATATCCTTGGGTGAGGATTAACAAACAACAACAACATCATCCACAAAAAATTATTTTACCCTATTTGCTGCCCACCTTCCAATCTTGTTCAAGTTTCTCGCATTGGCAAACTCTAACCTGAAGCCATACTGAGAAAAGTAATTCTCTGACTCAAAGAAGTGATGGGTGGTCCTATGTAGACAACAGACCATGCAGCCTGATGGTATAGATTTATGTGGTTTGTGGTCATGTCCACGTATAGGTAAGGCATGCATAGCCATCCTGGTTTGGGAATGGCTTCCAGGAATAA
This sequence comes from Myotis davidii, assembly GCF_000327345.1. Taxonomy (NCBI): domain Eukaryota; kingdom Metazoa; phylum Chordata; class Mammalia; order Chiroptera; family Vespertilionidae; genus Myotis; species Myotis davidii. The sequence goes on from NW_006291007.1 coordinate 2,595,730, forward strand.
TACCGCTGCCCGCTGCGTCAGACCACTCTGGGTCAGAAGTTGTACTATGATAACAGGTTTTGTGATGTTCATATTGGAAGCATATTGTTATTGAAGGAGAAAAGTATGGTGCCAGGAGCTAGTCTGTTAAAAAGTAAGATAGAGGCGTGTTTGACAGTTAATGTTAAAAAGCTCACCACATCTATATTTAAACTAATCAATCTGTCTATTTATCCTTTGAATAATTAGTCTGTAAATAACATTGCAACTTATAACAACCCAATACTATTCAAAACTTGTTGCAAAAAGAAGCAATAAGTAAATTATCCACAGAGCTACGTTCCAGGACCATGGCCGGGTTGCTCAGTCGGTTGGAGCGTCATTCCAATAACCAAGGTTGCAGTGTGGTCTCAGGTCAGGGCACATGCAAGAAGCAAACAAGAAATGCATAAACAAGTGGGACAACAAATTGATCTTTCTCCCTTCCCTCCTTCCCTCTGAAAATCATATAAAAAAATAAAGAAATGTTTGTGGAATGAACTGAAAAAAATAAATTTTACCAATGAGGACCCTGAGACCAGAGGCGTGAAGTGACTTAAGGCTCTGGAAGTTCACTATGGGCAGAGGTGATTTCCAGCTGCTGTGTTCATTCACATGCTTGTGTTTTCCACAAAGGAATCCGTCCCTGCAGTCATGAGAGTCCTCTGGCCCTGCCCCTTGGATCTTACCTTACTGGGGAGTGTGGTCCTGCCCTGTCCTTCCCTTCTCCGGGGTTCGGGACACCAATATCCCAGCCCAAGAGCTGCACGTGTGATGATCCCAGGGGGGTGGGGGGGCGGTCTTGGTGGCGGAGACGGTGGGAGTGGGAGAGAGGACGCTGAAGATGAAGGGTGGTGAGCAAGGAAACGGGAAATGCCCGTGCGCGTCCACATGGCCTCATCTGTGGCCTCTGTGCCATTGTTGGTTTCCACTTTCTCTCTCTGGTTACGTTTGAACTCTTGGGAAGAGGCCCGCTGCTTTAGCTGAAAATGGCCTTCTTGATCTATTCTTCTTAGTGTCCAGGAATCACAAACCTCGCCCCAACTTGACCCTTCTCTAGCTGTCTGGGAACTGCATGCCTGGGTAGCGTGGGGTGGCTGTGGAGAGAGCCCTGAGCTGTGAATCAGGAGCCCGTAGTTCCTGGTCCAGCATGGCCCCTGTGTGACCTTGGGGAACTCACTTGCCCTCTCTGGACTGAGGTTTACGATCTGAAACTAGAGGGCTTGATGTTTAAAAGAATCTCCAGCTGTAGCACGATGAGGTCACAAAACCAAACAAGGTACTGGAAAGGGCGCAGGGCTGGGCGCTGGTCTGTGCGTTTGTGGCACGCTCTGCTCGGGCCTGAGGCGAGGTTTGTCTGCTGGTACAAACCCGGGGGTGGGGGCATGACATGATGGCAGGTTTAGGACCAAGGGCCCTGTCCCCTCGTATGTAGGTGACATCCTGCGGAGACCTCGAGCAAAGCCGAGGTTCTGGAGTGGGGAAGACCAGGAGGCGGGGATGTATAGCCGTGTCCCAAGCGAGAGAAACAGTAAAGTAGCTCTGTCCATTCCACTAACTGTTACGAGGCTATTACACATGACATTTTAAAAGACTTTCTAATAACACAGCAAACTGCTCGTGCTCTCACGGTAAGAGAGAATGCAGAACGCAAGGCTGGATGAAGCCAGGGAACAATTACGCACGGCAAGGAAGGCTGGAGGTGAAACAATAGGTGGTTCCCCCCACCAGGGTAGCACGTTTGCTCCACTCACGGCATTTCTAATATTTCCTATGGCGAGACTGTATCACTCTTACAATGGCAGACGAGCCGTATTAAAGCAATATTTTAGAGGGTATTTCATTTTGTGCTGCAAGGGGATGGGAGACCCGATTGACCCACCATGGCCATCGCGGGCTGGAAGGTGTCCAGGGAGGGGTGTTGGCGATGAGGTGGGAGCTGCACAGCTGGCTGCAAGGAGCGGCTGTCAAACAGAATGCACAGCTGAGAAAAACAAGCACAGGGTCATGGCCAGGCCTTACACGGGCCCAGGGAAAGGGACACCGACTGAGGGGATCCGGGGGGCAGAAGCAGGACCGCTAGGGGGAACCCACGCTGGCAGACACCCAGCTTTGGGCCGCACAGACGTAAGCATGGCTGGCCTTGTGAGTGGTCCACGCTTAGAGCCAACCGCCTTGGGCGGTGGTAAGCGCTTGGTCATTGGGCAGGATTGACAGGGCTGTTGACCACTGTCAGGGACACGGCAGTGAGCTTTTCTGTGGTGCTGAGATTGCGGGGGAGGAGCTCAAACTCCCCTTCCATTTATTAAAGGAGAGGACAAAATTAGACGTAGAGAAAGAATTATCGTCATGATCAGGAGAGGGGCCTCTCCAGTCAGACAAGTCCTGGATCCATGCTGACTCGCTGTGCCATCTTGGGTGAGCTACTGAACCTCTTTGCACCTCAGTTTCCTCATCTGCACAATGGGCATCACAGCAGGGTAGCTGTGATAAGTAAGAGGGTGTATAAAGGGCTTGGTGCAGAGCCTTGTGTGCAATAAGAGCTCCATAAATGAGATGGCTGGCCGCGGGGGATTTTCCAGGGCCCCAGAGCTCCCAGGCCCCCAGCAAACGTGCTCGGCTCCCGAGTCACTCACGTCCTCGTGTGTCAGCCATGTCACGATCGGAATCGGCATCCGCTGCTCCAAAGTCATAGTCTGAGTTGGGTTGGACTAATTTTATCCCCGATAATTCCTGACAGAGTCAACATTCTTCCCTCTCCCGCCTCTGAATCCCCTCAAAGGTACACATTCCCCAGGCAGGCTGCTCGCTCAGCTTGGTTTCCTTGGCCTCCCTCCCCATGTGGATGCCCAGAATGTAATATCGGAGCCCGTCTCCCAGCCGGGAGCCGGGTGCCCAGGAATTCCGGCCCCGCTCGGCCGGTCTGTTTGCCAGCGCATCTGTTTCCAATCAGCGCGGTGCCGCGCATTCTTTCTGCCGAGTGCAGGCCCGGAGCCTGGGGACTGTGCTAATTGATTGCTAAATGGGTCTTGTCATTTCCAAAAGAGGCCTCCAGACCTGCCCTTTGCTCTGCTTCTGCTCCCCACGGGCCGAGGAGCTGAAGAATTAACTCGTCCGCTGCCTTTGGGGAGAGGCGATGACCGTCTTGAGCCTCAAGGGTAGGAATTCACCAGAAGTCTTAGAAAAGCCCCCGACACCATCTCATTGCATTGTCACCCCAGCTTCGTGGGGTGGACCAGACTGTGTTGGACAGATGAGGAAGTCGGGGTTCAGGGGTGGGAGTGGAGCGGCCCCAGGTCACAGAGAGCTGGTAGCAGGGACGAGACTGCCTTGGATCTGATGCGTGCTGGGTGGAGGTTCTTCCTCAAAGCTCAGGCCATTAGCAGTGTCTGGACAGGGTTTGCCCTTGAGGTTGCCAGGGAGACCGGGGAAAGCATAGGGCCTGCCGACCCGAGCTGTATGGGGCCTCAGGACACCCACAGCATCTTGGGTCTTAGGCCGCCTGTCGTGATAAGAGCACCAGGAGGGGGGGAAGGTGCCGCTCTTGGTCAGGGGATGAGGGTGCCTGCCCCGGCCCCAGGGAGAGAGCAGCCTTCCTTTCCCAGAAGGAAGTCCCCTCTCCTCCCAGCGTCCTTCCTCCAAGCCCTGGCTTCCCCCGCCACTTGTGGGAGAACAAGTCATTGTCTGTGTCCTCCTCTGTCTCACAGCCTGGAGGCGGGGACTCTTGTCTTTCTGTCTCTAAATCTCAGCCTGGATCAGGGTCTGCTCCTAGTAGGTGGGCAACACATGAATGCAGAATGAATGACTCATCCTGGACTTTTCCCTCTGATCTCATTCTCCGTGGTCTCTTGGCAGGGAGACCAAGATGAGTGATCAGCGAGAATGAGATGGAAACCTACCCTGGGCAGAGCAGCGTGGCCTCTGATTGATGCCTCGGTCCCCGACACAATCCCCGAGCTTCGGTGTCCATGGCTGCCAAGTGGGGAGGACTCCATGCGTGTCCACCGGGCGGGTTGGAGGGCCCGCGGCTGTGAGGGAAATCTGAACGCTATACTCATATAAAAGGGGGTGTGTGTTTTGTCATTAATGTAGGCTGGGCTCCTCTCTCTTCCAGAAGCTTCTTTACAGCGCACACTGCCAGAGGGCTCGTTGTAGAACCAGGAGACAGAGAACTGTGTTCAGTCTGTCAAACTATGTCCGAGCCCTCAAAGAAAGTCTTGGTTCAGACTAAGGGGTTCCTCTGGGCAGAAACCAGAGAGGGGTGTCCTCAGCCCTGTAGCCTGGGTCCCGGGTCCTATCACCTTAGCCTCCTCTCCTCTAGTCTCACCTCCTTCCCATGGGTGAAGACTTGGGTTAAGAAGTCAAAGAGAATTGCCTTCAACTCATGGCTCTCCTTCCTCCTAGCTGTGCGACTTTGGGGAAATCATTTCACCCCTCTGTTCTTAACACGTGTGGGATGAGGGCAATAGATCATCGTACAGGATTGTGGGGAAAACTTACTGAAATAATCAACAAACATACATGTCACACTGGGTGACATGCGTTAACTGCTTTGCAAATGTTAGCT
>NW_006291007.1:2600342-2603459 GCF_000327345.1 Myotis davidii
GTCTGGGATGCACCCCACCCCCATCTCTTCTCCCTCAGCCCTCAGAGAACTGCTGTTCGACACCCCATGGACACTGCTCCTTTTTAAAAAAATATTGTTATTGATTTCAGAGAGGAAGGGAGAGGAAGAGAGATGGAAACATCAATGATGAGAGGATCATTGATTGGCTGCCTCTTGCTCACCCTCCCCATTGGAGATTGAGCCCACAATCCGGGCACGTGCTATGACTGGGAATCAAACCACACCCTCCTGGTTCATAGGTCAACGCTCAATCCAGTGAGCCACACCAGCCAGGCTGGATGCTGCTCTTGTAATGGCGCCTGCAACTGCAAAATCTTCATTCTAACCCTCCACGCCTTCTCTGCAGTGTGTGGCACCAAGGCCCCTCCTTCCTGCGCACTCTCCTCCCTCCGCTTCTGGGCTGCAGTCGCCCCTGGGTCCCCCTCCCGGGCCACTGGCCATTTCTGCTCTGTTTTACTCAGTGTTCTTTCTTAGCTGCAGTCCGAAAGCTGTCTTCTGTGGAGTCTTGTGCGTGTGCGTCTCAGTCACCGAAGTTTACGGGCACAGAAAACACGCCCCGTGGCCACAGAGTGTCTAGTTGGACAAGACTCTGCCATTGAGGACGGGCAGGGGTGAAGCGCTGTGCTTGGCACTTATAAGTACCATCCCGTTCTTGACGCTTGTAGATAAAGTCAGACGGACCAGGGCGCAAATCCCAACCCCACCATGACAGACACTGGGGTGGCAACAGCAGGTACCCCCTGGGCCCTTCCACCGGTGGGGAAGGAGTTGGTCAGCAGGACCCAGCCAAGCTCTCCATGCCGGGGCCTGGGGATGGTGTGGGGTGAGCCTGTGCACCAAACTATAAAGCCCCAGTTCCTTGCTGGGTGACCCGGGGCAAATCACTTCACCTCTCTGAGTTCCGGAGGTTTCAGCGAGGCCTAGTGTGTAAGCTTGGGAAACCATAGGCCGCTCAGCAAACTGTTGTCATTATGATAGTCTTTTCAGACACGTTATTCAGCTGGATCGTGACAGAGAAGGGCTTTACCCGAGGTTCCGGCTGAGCTGGGAATCCCAGTGGATCTTCCGACTTCAGTGAGGACGCCATTCATCTGGTTCCTCAAGGTTGGAGTTGTACCTGCTCACGCCAGGCTCCTCGCACTGCCTATCGCGTTGGCTTTTTGCAGTCATCCTGGCCATGGTATGAGCATGTCTATTGTATGAATGAGAAAGTCGAGGCCCTGAGAGGTGACGTGACACACCCAGGGCCCACACAGGGCGCAGCTGGGACCCAGGTTCTGTCCCGGAGCTGTGCTGCTTCCGCCACAGGACGCTGCCGCCTGACCCCACAGACCCCGGCCGCCCCCGCCCATGGCTTGGTTCTGAAAGGCCTGCCGTCCCGGGAGCAGTATTGAGTGCCTGGGGCAGGTACTCATCGCCATCTTACACAGCCGAGAGTGGAAACACCGTGCTGTTTTGTGGGCACCCTGTTCCCCAGAACCTGATCACCCCTGAGGGAACTGGGGAAAAGGGAAATGAAAGACGCGCTGGAATTGGAGGCTGGCTGGTGGCATGTCCTTGAAACTTTTCAGAGCCCCCAAGGCCTGGCCTGCGAAGTGATGTCAGGCGCACTTTCCCCACACGCCAGACCCTGCGCCAAGTGACTGCGCGAATTGTCTCATTTAATGCCGACATCGGGCCCCACGGGGCAGATGCTGTTTTTACCCCCTCGTGACAGATAAATTGGGGCCCGAGGGTGCACAGCTAGTCCGTGGTCGAGCCAGGATTTGAACCCAGGCACTTGGGTTCCACAGCCGGAGGGCTTCAGCCCATATCACAGAGGAGGAGGATGGGGGGGGGGGTCTCAGAGGCAAGTCACAACTCTGCGATTGGCTGGGCCTCCCCTCTTCCCCTCCTCCAGCCAGCTGGCCTTCTCTCCGAGTTCTGGAACCTTCCTTTCCTCTCCACTTGGCTGTGCTGCGGGAGGTGCTGGCAGAGCCCAGCTGGCCACATCCGTGCCTGGTCTGTGCCCCGTGTTTCCCTCGGCGCCCCAAGCTCCTCCTTGGCAGCCCAAGGCAGAGCTGGCTGGGAGTGTGTGTTAACATTTCAAAGATTTATTCTGCTCTCCGAAACTTCTCTTCCTTTGCCTCGCACTGTTTATTGAAACAGTTCACAGGATAGCGTTAAAGACTAAAACAAAAGTCAATAGAAAAATATTTATGGGTGCTGGTGGGCCCGCGGCCGCGCCACGGCGTTCGGAAATGGTTCTCTTAGGGTCACCCTGCGCCTCAGAAGGCTGGGGCGGGGACCAGGGGCCCCCTTCTGGGCTACGTTCGGCCGTTTTACACCCTGCTTCCCAGGATTCAGTCTGATTATTCTTCCCCCTTTCGGAGAGCTGGGCTTCCCCCAGGCGGGGGGGCTTCGGGGATCGTCCCCAAACTCCTTCTCTAATTTACTCCTCCGTGCTCTGCGTTCAGCAGACAGTCCTGGGCATTTCTGGCACGTGGATGGTGCTTCTCAGCCTCCCGTGTGGGTGCAAGGTTTTCCCCTACCAGACGTTTCTGTCAGAAGCTGCGGAAAGGAATCCAAAGTGTGTCTCCAACAGCTGCCTTCCCGAACGCCAGACTGCTGGCTTCTCAAAGGAACCGTGCCTCCTCTTGTTCTTTTTCTCCGTAGGTGTCCCCGTGAGGCCCATGGGGGCCGGGAGGGGCTGGGCAAGGTCAGGGCCAGGACTCAGAGATTCCAAGCAGTGGGGCTGAGGCTGAAGCTGGGGGTCTGAGTGTGGGGCCCAGGATAGGAGGAGGCACCTGGGAACACAGGTCAGAGGGAGAAGGGAGGGCCGGCAGGTGTCATGAAGTCCAAACAGGTGAGCCCGGGTGGGGCAGGAGGTGTGCCACAGGCCTGGCAGACGGGAGCCTGTGCCTGGGCGTTGGGCAGCCTTCCAGGTGGAGGAAGAGCTGTTCTTGATGCTGCTCCCCCAAGAGCAGCAGGGCCCAGCCAGGACAGGGGCCTGGAGACCCCGGTGGAATGAAGTGCGCACCCCAGAGGCAAAACCCAGCCAAAGCAGTCTCAGTGCGAGTGAGAAGAGGAAGTGCCTCCAGGCGGAGGGAGGGGAGA
>NW_006291007.1:2603601-2609980 GCF_000327345.1 Myotis davidii
GGCCCTTTCACAGGGTTCGCCTAAGACCATCAGAAAACACATATATAATTACATATTGTTTTTTTTATTATTCACTATGCTTTAATTATGTTCAATTTGTAACAATGAAATTGGGGTCACTACAACGTGAGGAACTGTATGAAAGGGTCGCGGCGTTAGGAAGGTTGAGAACCACTGCACTAAATGGAAGGATTCTGATTCCACGATGAGGGAAGAGGCTCGCTGGACTTGAACACCTAGAATATTGGCAGAACTCCAGTGTGTGTGCACCCTTTCCATCGATAACATCCTCCGTCCTCCCAGAAATAATTACTATCCTGACTTTTAGGGTAATATTTCTAATGCTTTTCATTTGATTTTAACACCTTTGTATTCATCCCAAAACAATATAAATTTAAGGGTATAGGGGGAATAAATGATGATGGAAGGAGACTTGACTTGGGGTGGTGAACACAATACAATATACAGATGGTATATTATAGAATCGTACATCTGAAACCTATATAATTGTATTAACCAATGTCACCCCAATAAATTCAATACAAAGTAAAAAAATATATATCAATTTATTTTGCATATTTTGACATAGACATACATTTTTTAAAAAATTGAATTATACTAAATGTGTCCTTTTGTAGTCATTGCTTGCACAGTGTTGTATTTGTATGCTTCATCTCGGTTTCATAGAATTTTGCTTAGTTCATTTCCATTGCTGTACTCAATTTATGAACGTGCGATAGCTATACTTTGTTCATTTTCATTGCTGTATAGTATTCCTTTGCTGTGGACATTCTTTTTATTTATTTATTTTTATTCTTGGTGAAGATATACGTGAAAGTCTCTAGGATCATGATATTTAACTTTATCAGAAAACTAGAGGCCTGGTGCATGAAATTCGTCTCGGCCTGCGCTGTCTTGCAGTCCGGGAGCCCTTGGGGCACGTCCAACTGATGGCCTCAGCCCACTCCCCTCAGGGAGCAGGCCTAAGCCGTCAGTCGCTAAGGAGGCGGGAGAGGCTTCCGCCATCACCTCTGCGTTCGCCAGCCATGAGCTGGCTCAGGGCTTCTGAGTGAGCGGCACTCCCCCTGTGGGAGCGCACTGACCACCCGGGGGCAGTTTCTGCATTGAGTGTCTGCCCCCGGGTGGACAGTGTGCGTCATAGCGACTGGTCCAGTCATTATGCCATTAGGTCAATTTGCATATTAGCCTTTTTTTATGTAGAATGCCAAACTGTTCGCCAAATAGTGCACCAATATATTTGTCTTGTAAGCAGTGTAGGAGAGTTCCTGTAGCTCTGCATCCTCCCAAAGGGCTGTAGTGTTAGAATTTGATGGTCTTTACGGTATATATGTAGTCATATCTTTTTGTGGTTCCAGTGTGCATTTTCCTGATTAGTAAGGACATTGGGAATCTTTTCATATGTTTATTAGTCATTTGGATTTCCTCTTTTATGAAATGCCTAGAAAAATTTTTGCCGATTTTCTATTGGGTTGTCTGTTATTTGTATAATTTTGATATTTTATCTGTTCTATGAGTTGTAAAACCTCTCACTCTTTCAACTGTCCTTTTACTCTCTTAAGAACAGAAGTTTTAAGTTTTAATGTAGTTGAGATTATTAATATTTTTCCTTATGATTTGTGTTTTTTGTGAGCGTGTGTAAGAATGTCTTCTCTATCCTGACATCTTGAAGACATTACTCTATATTATCTTTTGAAATTGTTGTCTCTGACATTTGGGTTCTGACTCCATCTGAAATTGATTTTTGCATATGGTGTGAGATAGGGGTTCACTCCCCGTCCCCCAACCTCATATAAGAATGCTCAGCTGTCCCAGCACCATCTATTGCAAAGTCTGTCCTTTCCCTCCGGCTCTGCGATCCACCTCAAGTGTCCATAAAAGCAACAGCCTATTTCTGGACTGTCTCTTCTGTTCCTTTGGTCTATTGTTCTGTCCCTGAGCCAACACCACACTGTCTTAATTACTACAGATTTACAATAATCTTTATATTTCATTGACCAAATTTTCCCACACTGTGGGGAAAATTATATTTGTCCTGATTATTCTTGGCATTAGCCCCACATTCCCCTTGGTAATCCCTCCCCCAGGCCTTCCGACCTCCCCTCCATCGGATGGTGCGCTGCTTTTCATGGGCTTCTTTCCCATCTGTAGATCTTGTTTGGGGAAGTGTCTGTTCAAATCTCTTGCTCCTTTTTCACTGAGCTGTTTTCTTACTATATCGTCATGCGCCATTTAACGACGGGAATACATCCTGAGAAATGCGTCGCTAGGCAATTTTGTCCTTGTGCAAACAACATAGCGTGCACTTACACACACCCAGATGGCGTAGCTTATACACACCTGGACTGTATGGTGCAACCTAGTGCTCCTAAGCTCCAAGCCTGTACAGCAGGCTACTGTACAAGACAGGACGAGGTTAACTCAGGCAGAAGAGAAAATGATGCCATCAGGAGACACGGTGAACATCAGATGTATGCGGCTGCTGCCCGGATAACGCAGCTTACTGTTTTGCAGCAAACTTCTTTTCTTTTTTTGTCTTTTTTAAAATATATTTTATTGATTTTTTTTACAGAGAGAAAGGGAGAGGGATAGAGAGTTAGAAACATCGATGAGAGAGAAACATCGATCAGCTGCCTCCTGCACACTCCTCAGTGGGGATGTGCCCACAACCAAGGCACATGCCCTTGACCGGAATTGAACCTGGGACCCTTGAGTCCGCAGGCCGACGCTCTATCCACTGAGCCAAACTGGTTAGGGCCAAACTTCTTTTCTTAACTAGAAAGAGGGTACAATACAATAGCAATAAGAAAGTATAGCAGAGAAAATACAGAAACCAGTTGGTTATTATCATTATCACGTATTATGTACTGTACCAAATTGTATGCACTATACTTGTATCCAGCTGGGAGTGCAGTAGGTTTGTTTACATCAGCATCACCATGAACACACGAATAATGTGTTGTGCTCTGACATTCTGACAGCCGCGATGTCACTAAGTGATAAGAATTTTTCAGCTCTTTTAGAATCTTACTAGAGGCTCGGTGCACAAAATTGTGCACGGATAGGGTCCCTAAGCCTCACCGGCGATCAGGGCCAATCAGGTTCTCCACTTCCCCGCCTCCTCCTTCCCTTGCTCCCTCAGCGCCTGCCACCACCACTGGTTGTCCATCATGTTCTGTGCCATCCCCTGGTGGTCAGCGCACGTCACAGCAAGTGATCGAACTCCTGGTCTCCTGGTTGAACTCTCGAGGGGACAATTTGCATATTATCCTTTTATTATATAGGACTAGAGGTCCAGCGCATGAAATTCATGCACGGGTAGGGTCCCTAGGCCTGGCTGGCAAGCAGGGCCGATCGGGGCTTTCAGGTTGCCGGCCGGGGCCTTCCTTCATTCTGCGCCACCCCCTGGTGATCAGCGCACATCATAGCGAGTGATTGAACTCCCAGTCGAACTCCTGAGGGGCACTTTGCATATTAGCCTTTTATATATATAGATAGAACCACAGTCAAAATATACAGTCTGTGGTTGATGGAAACACTGTTATTTAACCGATGACTTTTCTGAACACAGCTCCTTTATCAGATACAGTAAGTCCTCACTTAACGTCATCCATAGGTTCTTAGAAACCGTGACTGAGAGAAACAACTTATAATGAAACCAATGCTGCCATAGGCCGATCGACATAAACTAAGATTTAAGTTTCCATAGCTCCACTCTGGTCACAAAAACATCCCCAAACTTCTAAATAAAGACCCCACACACTTCACAATAGTAAGCACTGAAATGAATGTAAACTATACATACATTTAAGAAAGATTAATAAAAACGAGTAAGATAATTAGTTTCCAACCCACTTATTCCAGTTCAGTGTGGTGGGTGGCCAGCTCTTGTCCAGCAGCTCAGGGTACAAGGAGAGACCCAACCCCGGACAGGACACATTTCCATCACAGTGCACACACACACACCCCTCTGCCCCCCTCCCCTCCCCACACACACCCCCAAGTCTGACCATTTCACAGTTCCTTCACCATTACATCTCACCTGGACTATTAAAATAGCAGTGACCTGTCTTCCAAGCTTCTGCCCTGCCCCCCCCCACACACACACACACATTCACCCAAGCTGGGACAGTGGAGACACCAATTCACCTAACTGACTGCACATCTTTGGGATGTGGGAGAAAACCCCTGCAGACCCAGCTTTATGTGGGGCGTCCTATTAAACTCCCTACCTTGGTGGGTCCTAGGCTTTATCTTGTGTCCCCTGTGCCCATGCAGTTGTCAGAGTGGAAGGTCACAGTCCCCTTAGCTCAGCAGAGACCCTGGGCCAGCTTCGGCGCTTTCTTCTCTGTTGGCACTCCTGGTTATTTTGCGGTTGGGATCCACGGATTCCTGCCTCTCTTCTTAAGTGATGGTCCAAAAACTTAGTTTGTCAATACTGTAAACAAAACATCTTGGATCGAGAATATCAGTCTCTATTCCTGCCCCCCCCCCTTTTGTTTGTTTATTGATTTCAGAAAGGAAGGGAAAGGGAGAGAGAGAAAGAGAAGCATCAATGATGAGAGAGAATCATTGATCAGCTGCCTCCTGTTTGCCCCCACACTGGGAATGAAGCCTGCAAACCGGGCATGTGCCCCAACGGGAATCGAACCGTGACCTCCTGGTTCATAGGTTGACGCTCAACCACTGAGCAAGAACTCAAAGCAGCTCAGTGTGTGCTCACAGACACCATTGCCCTGGTGTGAGTGATGGACTAGACAACACTGGAATCGGACGGGGACAAGGGGAATGTGTTAGTAGTGGGGAACTCTCTCTCCTTTTTGGCACGCCCTGGCGTGAAGCACTTGCCACTTGACCCAGGGGTAGGCAAGGTCTCAGGCTCCAGGAGCTGTGTTCAGCCCAAGCCCCAGGGCAGAAGGAAGCCAGCTCTTTGAGGTCCATCCCAAGGCACCTGCCCCATTCCCACTCCCAGCTCTTTTCTGCTGGAAATGCACTTAGCCAGCAGGAGATCACACTTGTCTTTTTAAAGCATTTGTTTTCTTAGAAGTCATTTATTTTAATTGCTTAATACATGAATCCAAATCCAAACATTACAGATGAATTCCCCCTTGACCACCACTCCAATTTCACTTCCCTCTCCAGAGACATAATAGGGGTTCTATTATCATTCTGCTGTATTCTCCCAAATCCTTTTGAATATGTACATATAATTACTTTGTCTAATTTGTTAAATATAAATTATACATATTGATTTGCAAGCTGCTTTAAAGAATAAATGGGTCTTAGAGATCATTCCCATCCATGTAATCATGTTCATTCTTTTTTTTTAATTGAGTTATAATTGACACGTAGCATTATATTAGTTTCAGGTGTACAACATAATCAATATTTGTATATTGAAATGCTTACCATGATAAATCTAGTCAGCATCCATCATCATACGTAATTACAAAAATTTTTCTTGTGATGAGAACTTTTAAGACCTATTTACTCTTAGCAACTTTCAAATATGCAATACAGTATTGTTATATATATACTAGAGGCCCAGTGCATGGAAGGGGTCCAGCCAGCCCACCCTGATCAGGGTGGGGGGACAATCTGGGGGTGGGGCCAGACAGAGGCAGGAGCTGTAGGCTGTTGGTGGGCCGGCCCTGCCCCCTGGTCGAATTCTTGGAATTCTCAGTAAGGGGACAATTTGCATATTAGCCTTTTATTATATAGGATAACAATATATATATATGGTGACTATACCATATATAAATACATACAGTATATGGTATAGTCACCTGTGCTATACATTCCATCCCCAGGGCTTACTTAATTTATAACTGGAAGTTTGTAACTTTTGACCACCTTCAATCCATTTTACCCCTCACCCCTGCCTCGAGCAACCACCAATCTGTTTTCTGTATCTCTGAGCTTGTGTTTTGGGTTGTTTTGTGCTCTTAGATTCCACATATAAGTGAGATCATATGGTGTTTGTCTTTCTCTGGCTGACTTATTTCACTTCGCATAACATACCTTCTACGTTGTCACAACGGCAACATTTTCTTCTTCTTTATGGCTAATAGTCCATTGTGTGTATGTACCACATCTTTACCCGTCCATCCACTGATGGGCACTTAGGTTGTTACCACATCTTGGCTATTGTGAATAATGCTGCAATGAACATGGGAGTGCAGATCTCTTTTTGAGTTAGTGTTTTCATTTTCTTCAGATCAATTCCCAAAGTGGAATTGCTAAATCATATGGCAGTTCTATTTTTAATTTTTTGAGGATTCTCCATACTATTCTCTTTTATTTTTATTCTTTTTGGTAATCCTCACCCGAGGATATTTTGTTCATTGATTTTTAGAGAGAG
>NW_006291007.1:2610044-2617208 GCF_000327345.1 Myotis davidii
TCCCTAAATGGCCTTCTGAGTCCATAATTCCTCCTCCCCACTCCTTCCCCCGTCTCAAGACCTGCCCATGGTACCATTGCTAGATTGATCTCACAGCCCTATTTTTTGTTTTTAATCCTCACCCAAGGATATTTTTTCCATTGATTTGTCTTTTTTCTTTTTTTCAGAGAGACCGGGAGGGAGGGAGGGGGGATAGGAGAGAGGGAGAAACATTGATGAGAGAGAGAGACACATCACTTGGTTGCCTCTTGCCTGTGTCCCAAACCGGCAACCCAGGTACGTGCCCTTGACTGGAAATCAAACCCAAGACCCTTCGGTGCCAAAAATTGCCATGTCTTGCCGAAACCGGTTTGGCTCAGTGGATAGAGCGTGGCCTGCGGACTGAAGGGTCCCAGGTTCGATTCCGGTCATGACCCTGAGGTCTGTGGGCTGATGCTCTAACCACTGAGAACACCAGCCGGGACTGTCATCATTTTTTTTTAATACTGCAGAGAGTTCTATGAAGTGGGTGTGGCCGTTATAGTCCATCTCATGGGTCCTTCACTGATGGGCAGGCAGGCTGCTCCCAGGACCTATCAGGGACGCTGCCGTGAGCATCACTGACGCACCCTTTGAGTTTGGGGGATCACCTATGCCCCTGCTTAGCTTTGCTCCCTACCTTCCTCCCTTCCTTTGCGGTGACACTGGTCAGATGTGCAACCACATCCAGTGACACATGCTTTGGTGTTTTCTTCATGGACCAAAGTGCTGGTCAATTCTGGGCTTCAAAATTCCCACTTTACAAAAGTCAGTATATATAGTTCTGGAGCCCTCCATGGGGGGACAAGTCCAGACCCTTCTCTGGATGGATCCCACAGGATGCCCAGCCTGAGGGGGCGGTACCGTAGTACAGAGCTGGGCTGTGTGGTTTAGTCCTGCACAGCCAGCCAGGTGTCTGGGACTTTCCCCTGACGGTAGTTTACATGTGTCATACTCCTACCAGAGTTTATCCTATTCTGCCTAGTCGAATAAATTTCCTCTCCTCTCATAAAAGGAAGCTGGAGTTGTCACTTCCATATTTAGCAGCTGAGGGGAGTTGGCCCACAGTGCCAGGGGTGAGGGATGTGGGAGGGTAAGTCAGACATGGGAACCAGCACGTTATCTTTCAGCAGCTGAGAGGAGACTGGGAGTGAGGCCCATTTCTTCTGAAAAGAACCTTCTACCAGTCGAGTAATTGGGATCGTCAATGAGGAAGTTGCCCAAAGGATGGGAGTGCCTTCTCGGTGCTATGTGAATATGGCCGGTCAGCTAGGTTGGGCTGCTCCTATACATTCTCTGCAGGGGGACACCCCACGATCATGACCAGTGTCACAGGTCTGCTTCAGTGGGGAAAGCATTGAACTTGGGTCTGAATCCATGGGACCCTAAGTAACTTCCTCAACCTCTCCAAGCCTCGGTTTCCACATCTGTGAAATGGGGGTGGTAACACCTACCCTTTCTAAAGGATTGCTGGGATGGTCAAATGAGATCACTTGTGTTAAAAAAAACCACACACCTAGCAGAGTGTCTGTGTGTCGTATAATGGAACGAGCGTCTAATCATCTGTCACGCAGCCAACATGAGATAATGCCGGAAGGATGGGAGCGCCAGGGGCCGGTGAGGGTACGGAAGAAGGACAAGCAGAGAATTGGCCGGGGTGGGAAGGGCGCTAGGCCCAGCGCTGCGTTTGTCCTGCTCCCTTTGTTCTAATTTAAGGCTCACCAGGCAGCCTCTGGTTGCTAATGTGTTTTCCTATTGACCCAGGTCTGGGCCAGGGGACAGGAACCACCTCCTGGGTATTAGGCAAGTTCAGATGTTGGTTGTTTATTGTTGATCTGAACTCTGCATGGAGGTCTAATTAGCCTCTTTTAGCCAATGAAGAAACAGAATCTTAGAGACGCCAGGGGGCTTGTTCACGGCCACTAGGCTGGGAAGCAGGGACTCCAGGGTCTGTCTGAGCCCAGCATCCCATGGTTGCCACACCACACTCTCTCCAGCAGCATGTCCTGGGCGCTCCCACGTGTGTCCTTGACCCTGGAAAAGGGATGCTCCCGTTGTAGGCTTCTGAATGGGCAGTGGGGTCTTAACTTTGGGGAGTTGTTCCTTCCTTCCCTCCTTCCAGCCTGAGCCCCACCTCCACTCCCCACCCTCCAGTGGCTGGAGAAAAATCAAGCTCCCGGATCACTCAGATCTTGAACCAGTGACTCAGCGGCCCCGACGGAGAGGGCCCCTTCGCACCAACTGTCACCCACAGGCATTGCTTCACATGGATAGTCTTTCTTAACAACTGTGAACCCTGCCAGCTGATGGGGTTAGGAAGCCCGCCAACTCAGCCAGGGCTGGAGGGTGTACGGCAGCCAAGCCCACTGCTGGGGTTTGTATGGTTGCCTACAAGCAGGGCCACCAACATGTCCCAGTTTCCTCAGGGAGGGCCTTAGTCCCAGGAGGATCCAGAAGGTTGGTCTCCCCCTACCTGCATGTCCGAAGCTCAGTCTGTGCATTGATAGAGATGATGGGCAGGTCAAGGGCGGCTCCATTTGCCCTGGGGGCCCACCCTCTGACCTGGACACCTGCAGGAATAGACCTCTGTCACTCAGCTCGCTCCAACAAGCCACTGATAGGCTCAGAACATGTGACTATCCGTCGAGGCGACCTCAGCTGGCAGCAGGGTGGCAGGTCCTCGGGGCCAAGGGGAGAACTGTTTTCGGAGAAAGCTGGCTGGGTTTTGTGGGGTTTTTTTTCCAGCTTTCTTTTCCTTTGCAATGACTACCCACTCTGCCTGCCTGGCCCGTGCTCTGTCCACGTCTGTCTGGCCGCCCTGCCAGGTTTCTCTTGCCACCAAGCGGTCACCTCTGGCCTGGCTTTTATGAGCAGTGAGTTTTATGGTGAGCATGTGCTCCGGGCTGGAGGGGGCAGCTTGACCTTGGCCCTGTTCCTTCATCCCCTGACACTGGGAGGATTAATCACGGGGCCTTGAAGGTCATGCTGAGGAATGGCCAGTGGGAGAAGTCACTGGCCACTGCTGGCAGGTCACAGCCCGGGCTTTGCAGGGACGGCCATGGGAGATCTGGTCTCTGGAGACGCCGAGAAGCCTCAGAGCTGCGGTGGGGGTGTGACTGAGGAGGCCTGACAGTTGTTTAAGGCAGAATAACGCCCCCCGCCACGATGTCCACCTCCCGGCCCCCAGGACCTGTGAATGTTCCCAACATGGTGAATGGACTTCACAGGTTTGATCAAGTTAAAGGTGTTGACGTGCAAGATTTTCCTGGATGGTCCTGGTGAGCTCAGTGTGATCACGAGGGTCCTCCTAAGAAGGAGAAGAGAGGTCAGCGAGAGGAAAAGGTGAGGTGACGCTAGAAACAAAGATCGGAATGGCGCTGCCACAAGCTGAGGAATGCCAGCAGCCCCCAGAAGCTGGAAGAGTCCAAGAACATATTCTCCCTGGGATCCTCCGAAGGAACCAGCTCTGTCAAATGCCTCCGTGCGAGCCCCTAAAACTCATGTTATTCCTCTGACCTCCAGGACAGTGCGATCTTGAGTGTTGTTTTGATCCACTACGTTTGTGGTCACTGGTTACAGCAGCCACGGGAAACTCATCCCGTGTGGTTGAAGGAAGGGACAGTCATTGATGCTCAAGTTCTGAGGAAGCAGGGGCCTCCCTTTGCTCAGTTCGGGGGTGTGGGGAGCCTAGCACCGCGCCTGACACACAGGATTCTCAGCACAGGGGCACTTTCTGCCCGTCACTGGATTATGCTCATTTTTATCCTCCCTCTTCTTTCTCTGCTCACCTTCCCTCTTCTCTTCCGTCCTTCCTTTCCTCCCTTCTCTGCTCGCCTCCACATTCACTGAGCTCTCCTCTGAGCCAGGCCCTGGCAGAGAGGAGAAGGCCCTGCTTTAAGGGACACATCTTAGTGATACCTGGCTGAACATCACAAGCATCTGGGGCATCTACTTAAATTTCTGGCACCTGGGCCCAGCCCAGACTCCCTAAGTTGAATTCTGGGGGTGGGAGCTGGGCTTGAACATTTAAAAATAAACTCCTAGAAGATTTTGATGTAACCAATTGACAGCTGAGGGCTGAGAACCGCCGCTGTCTTGGAGGAAATATTAGGTGGTTTGGTACACAAAGAAAAGGGGACAATCAACCCTGGTGAATAGATCAGGGAGGGGCCTCTGCTAAGAAACAGGACTTCACAGAGGAGATGACTGAAACAGGTTCTGAGGGTTGTGTAGGAGTTTTCCAGGAAGACATGGTTTGGATGGGATTAGGATAGGGAGGTATTTTAGGTAAAGGGAACAGTTTATGCAAAGGTATGGAGGCAGGAAATAGTGACATGTTCAGGGAGCTGTAATTTAGTGTGGCGGCAGGTAGGACAGGAGAAGTGCCAGGGCCAGGTCAGCAGATCAGAAGGATGGTCTGGACTTGATCTTGCAGAAGGCGAGGTGTCCAGACTGAGATAGTCTCTCCAGGGGGCCCTCTGTCTTCTCCGGGCCAATGGGGCCTCCCTGCTTTATGAACTCTGACACTTTCCATTCCTATTATTCCTGTCATTTCCTTCGCTCTCACCCTCTGTGGAGCACTGGTTTCTCCACCTGGGATACACCTGGGCTCTTCATCCCTCTTTGCACAGGGTCACATGGATTTTAGTCCGTCTTCATTTCCACCGTTTACTCTCACCATCACGTCGCTGGTGTACTCACTTGACAGATGAGGAAACTGAGGCTCAGGAAGGGACAGCGACTAATCAGGGTCCCTCAGAAAACCTGGCGTGAAGCCCAGACTGGAGCCAGGCTGCTCACTGTTGGCCGAGGATGACCAACAGTATAAACTTGGGTTTTAATACTGGCCTCCTACGTCTGTGCAAAGGATTGACCTGGGAAGCAACTGCAGGGGCTTGAGAGGTGATGGAAAAACAGGGGGGGCCTTTCACCTCCCCTGCAGCTCACAGACTGAATGTGACTTTAGGCCAGTGGGCCGGGGGTGGAGGCACCTGCTCTCAGCGAGGGCCCCCCGGAGGGCCCAGCCCGCCTCTTTCAGGGTCACACCACTTTGAACCTGAAACAGCAGCTGCATCAAGTGCGTGGGCAGCCTGGCAATGCTGGGGAAGGCCTGTCCAGGGGCAGCTCGCTGGGCCCTTGGGAGCCCTCCCTCCACGGCACCAACCTTTGCCAGTGAAGTTTGACCTCAGCTCCGGTCTCTCCGCGCCTTCTCTCCTAGCAACTCAACAACTCATTTGTCTTCACCCTTCCTTGGCGGACCCGGTTGGTCCCTTCGTCATCCTTTTTAGCTTCTCTGTACTCTTCCCAACATTTTTTCAAATGCCACGACCCCACAGGGGCTTTATGCTCTGCCAGCATCCAAGAACAGAGCAAGTGGAGCCCGGGGAGGTCATCCAATCCTGAGCAAGACATTTCCCAAGGGGACTGGCATGCCGACACTGTGATGGATAACACAGAGAACCCATGAGGCTCGAGTTGGAATCCCAGCCCTGTCACTAAGCTGTGACACCTGGGATTGACTACAAAACCTCTCTGAACTCTCATTTTCTTCTCTTTTTCAAATGGGTCAACCCCACAACTCCTTCCCCGGGGCTCTCCCATGGTCATCTGCCCAGTACCTGGCACACTGTGAGCATGAGGCAGCTGTGGCCTCCTTCCCTTCTGCAGAACTACCCGCACCACAGCCAGCTGCTCTCTGCCAAGCGGGCAGAACTGCTGCTAATCTGGTTGTGAATGACACAGTACCCAGCTTTGTTACTTAGATAAAAGCCATGTGACTGGTCAGGCCCCTCCCACTCTGGGCCTCAGCTTGCTCATCTGTAAAATGGGGATAGTCATCCCGGAAATGGCATAGCTGACTCATGGCTGTCATCCCTCATGTGTCCCTGCTTGCAGGCCACAGTGACCCGTCCTGGCCAGTCAGAGCCCTCCCCTGGAAACTCCCGAGCTGGGTCTGTCCAGGAGGAACTGTTCCTTTCTGTGGGCAAGAGTCTGGAAGCTACTAGAGGCCATTTTTCTCTGCCACGTGGGCAGATGGGTCTTGGGTAAGAACCAGGTCCACAGACTGAGGAGCAGATCAAGGTCCCGAATGGACTTGAGGTCTGGCTCCAGCTACATGTGAGGCAAGCTCTCTACTCCTGCCTTCTTACCCTTTGTACTTAATAATTATTATTCTGGAAACTTTCCAGAATAATCTCACCCTTTTGCCTAATCTAGCTCAAACTCTGTTTTTGTCTCTTGTACCCAAAGAGACTGACTAGTCAGGGTTGTATTATCAACCCTCTTGTCAAGTGGGGAAACTGGGGCTTGCCCAAAGTCACTCAGGGAGGAAAGGCTGAGCTGGGATTTGGACTCAGAACCACCGCAGCCCATGCCCTTCCCTCTGTTCCACTCTGTCTCTCGGAGGCCATGGCAGCTCCTGGGGGAAGTCCCTCTGTCTCTTTCTATCTCAGCAGGAGCCTGTCAGGGAAACAGCAATCATGCCAGGATTTCAACAGAGGAAACTTCATACGAGGATTTGCTTACACGGGGCAGAGAAAGAAACAAGGGAATACTGCGGCAAACCCAGAGAAAATAACTGTAGAAAGTAGCTCTCAGCTCTAGGTGGGGGGACGAGGTTGGGGTACCAGAATCGAGAAGCTCAGAGAGGCCCCTGGAGCTCAGACACGGAGAAGGGGTGTCACCCAGCTCTGAAGGTGCAGCTGGACAGGTATGACAGGGCTGCTTCTGGGGCTCCATCTATTCCAGGTACATTGCGTGGATGGCGTGAGGGGACAGACTTGCGGGTCTGAGACAGGAGCTGGGTGCTGGAGGAGCACCCTTGCCCTGCCCCGGCTCCCTCCATTCCGACCTGCTCTGTCCAGGTCTTCTTCAGAGGCCTCGGCGAGCCTGGACAGCTGGTGAGACAGTGTCCATAGAGAATTGGCCGCTCCCTGGCCGGGGGGCAGGGGCAGGATTCGCTGTGGCAATAGGCACCTTCCTAAGGCCTCTGGAGGTCACGTTCGCACAGGCTCGGCTGCGCAGAGCAAGGACTGACTCCCAGCTTTGATGAGAGGGTGGGGCTCCGCTCCCCTCCCTCCCTGCGGCCCGGCCTTGCCCTGGCACATCAGGCCCTGTCATTCCCTGGGCCAGACTCCGAGGCCTGGG
>NW_006291007.1:2617258-2625937 GCF_000327345.1 Myotis davidii
GGAGCTGTCACACTCTCTCCTCTGTCTCGCTTTCTCCTCCTACCACTCACTTTTCTTGTCTGAAGCAGAAGAAAGAGAATGGGATTTGGACATGAGTCATGCTTTGTTCCGCCACTTCCTGACTGCAGCACACTGGTGAGCTACTGTACTTCTTATAACATGTAGAAACCTTGCAACGTTACAGGCCCATAACCATAACCTCCCCCCATTCATTATGTGATATATTGTTAAATATATCTCATCTGTGTACACCACCAACCCCACAATGTACTGTTATAATTGTGCATTAGTCATATGCATATTTTTAAAAATTAAAGGGCAGCAGTCTTTTCTATTTACTCATCATTTGCCTGGTCATCTGAGTTTCCATTTGGAGTCATTTCCCTTCTCTTCTGAAGATCTTCCTTTAAGGTTTCTTTCGGGCGGGTCCACTGATGAGCAGTTCTCTTAGTTTTCATTGATCTCAAAATGTTTTTGTTTCACTTTCATTCTTGAAAGGTATTTTCACTGGATATAAAATTCTGAGTTCAGCCGAAGCCGGTTTGGCTCAGTGGATAGAGCGTCGGCCTGCGGACTGAAAGGTCCCAGGTTCGATTCCGGTCAAGGGCATGTACCTGGGTTGTGGGCACATCCCTAGTAGGAGATGTGCAGGAGGCAGCTGATCGATGTTTCTCTCTCATCGATGTTTCTAACTCTCTATCTCTCTCCCTTCCTCTCTGTAAAAAATCAATAAAATATATTTAAAAAAAAATTCTGAGTTCACAAGGTTTCTCCACCCCCCTCCTACTCCACCCCCACAGCCCGCACCAGTAAAGTCATGTGCTACACAATGACGTTTCGGCCAACAATGGACCGTATATATGATGCTGGTCCCATAAGATTATAATAGAGCTGGAAACTCCTATCGCCTAGTGATATAAATGTCTGAACACCATAGTGCACTGTGTTTGTGGTGATGCAGGTATAAACAAACCTACTGCACTGACAGGTGTATAAAAGTATAGCTATATACAATTATGTACAGTGCATAATACTTGATAATGATGATGAATAGCTATGTTACTGGTTTATGTATTTGCTGTACAATACTTTTTATTGTTAACTTAGAGTATACTTTTTCTATTGATAAAAAATAGTTTGTTGTGAACAGTATGCCATGTTATGCCAGCAGCAGCCTCATACCTCTGGTATTTCCTGAGTCTCTGTTGGCATCATTTTCTCTTGTGGTGTTAAGTGCGTGCTGTTTTGTACAGTAACATGCTGGACAGGCTTGTAGCCTAGGAGCAATAGGCCGTACGACAGAGCCTGGGTGTGTGGTAGCTACCCCATCTAGGCGTGTGGAAGCGCGCTCCAAGATGTCCTCGCAAGGATGGAGTCACCTCATGAGGCATTTCTCAGAACAGATCCCTGTTAAGCTGCTCATGACTGCGCTTTAAAGACACTGTTCCACTGGCTCTTGGCTTCCATTTTTTCCCGATGAGTCGGTGATATTTGTATCATTGTTCCCCTGTAGGTAAATGTTGTTATTTCTCTGGCTGTTTTCAAAATGTTCTCCTTGTGTTTGGTTTTTGGTAGTTTGATTACATGTCTAGGCATGCACTTTGGTACTTATTTTGCTTGGGGGGGTTCTTGAAGATTTTGGATATGTAAACTTATGTCTTTCACCACAATGGGGGGAATTTCAGCCATTATTTCTTCAAACGTTTTCTGACCCCTTCCCTCTCTTCTTTTCTTCTCAGACTACACTTACACATAGGTGAGGCCTTTTGATGTTGATGCTCATTTCTCCCTTTCTTTAGTGTTTTTTTCTTCCTATTAGATACGTTATATTGATCTGTTCTCTTCTTTCTGTTGTCCCCAATCTGCTTGTGAGTAGACTCTTGCTAGTTTTTGTCTACTTCCGGTTGATTTCCAGTGCCTTTAGGCAAGTGTTTGTTTGTTTGTTGGTGTGTTATTGTTGTTCTAACTTTCTCCAGAGTTCATAGTTGTTATTTGTGGTCCAGTAGGCGCTTCTCTGCCTTTCCTGGAAACAGAACCCTGGGAAAGTTACTCCTGAGCTCCCGTTTCCTCACCTAGAAATGAGGAAATCGGACCCACAGGTCCTATCTGTGAAATATCTAGCATTTGACACACAGTAGATCCCTCTCCCATCCCGCCCGCATCCCGGTCAGCCAGGCCTGAGATTCTGCCCCCAAGTTTCCCTCCCACCAGAGAAAGCAAGGGAACATGCCCTGGGGGACGATGATTGGCCCACCGGAGGCTCTTTAACTTGGGACAAGAAGGGAGCGTCTAAGGGCCTGTCTTGGGAGCACATTCCAGGCCCTGTTGGACTTTCTCACCAAGCCCTGATCAAGCCCCGGATGGCCCCTGGAAGGCCTGGTCCAGGTACCAGGAGCTTTTTCTGGCCTCTGTGCCTCCCAAGAGGTAAAGCAGGGGAAGGGGACTGGTGTGCAGATAAGCAGGTGCTGAGGCGAGGTCGGAGAAGAGAAGGCACAGGATAAAGGGAAGAGGAGGTAGGTAGTCTCCTTACTCACTGGTCCCCTAAAGAGGACCCAGGAAGCCCCATAGCTGAGAAGCAGGAAGTTCTGAATTCGACTCATGGTGCATTTCCTAGCCTGGAGACCTAGACTGAGCTGGCAAGTTCTCTGAGCCTTAGTTTCCTCATCTGTAAAATGGAAATAATAGTCTTTCAGAGCATGGACTCGGCAGTAGACTGCCAGGTGTCAATCCTGGCTCCACCTCCTCTGAGCTGTGTGGTCAGGGCAATTCACTTAGCCTCCCGTGCCTCGAAGTCGTCATCTGTAACATGGTGATCGCATCTGAGTGGTCACCTCAGAGGACTGTTGGAGGCTTGGAGGAGTTGGTATCTGCGAAGCGCTCAGTAGTGTCTGACACACAGTAGGTGCTATGTAAGGGTCTCCTGTGAGATTTGAAGGAGGTAATGTGCAGATCTTTGAGGATAGGGGCTCAAAAAGACTTCCCTGGTCTCCACGGCCAGGCCTATGCTGAGGGTTGCAACACCTACCTGAGCCTCTCCCCTAAGGTTAAGTCCAGAATAAAGTCCCCCGGGGCATATATCAAAACGAGCCAGAGACGCTAGGCTGAGCCCATGGCCACAAGAATGGCCTCAGGCAAGGAAGGTGGTCTCTGGACCTCAGTTTCCTTAACTAAAGGGAAGAACTCCTCGTTTTGAGGATCAAATAAAAAGATGGTCATAAAAATGCTTTGCAGACAGTAAAACTCCTAGAGTTGGAATGTATTACTAGTGCTTTCCCTGAGCGACTGTCACTTTGTGAGTAATAAACAGTACTCCTCTGGTTTTCATGTATGCCTGCAGGGCCTCCAGTCTCTCCTCTTTCTTTCTGACCAGCTCAATGGAATCCCTCAAGGTGCTCATCAGCATCAGTGTCAGACACTTGAGGCCTCCAGGGCAGGGTGGAGGGGCCTGGGAACCACGGTTGAGCCACCTGGCTGTTCCTGAGTTACCTTCTTTTATGGTAAACAGGTAATGTAGTATGTAAAATGTTTCTCTGAGTTCTCTGAGCCACTCAGGCAAATTAATAGAATGCAGCGTAACCGAGTCAAGTGAAAGCTCGTACTGCTCGCTGCACAACAACCAGGAAGTTGAGTGACAAGGAGCTGAGGCATGGACAGCGACTTTATTTGGAAAGTTAGGAAGCTGAGAAGATGGAGGGCCAGAGTCCTAAAGACCCATCTTGAGAAAGCACAGAATTCAGGCTTCTTTTATGTCAGGCGAAGGGGGAGACGGGAGGGGTTTGAGGTCAGGAGGTAATTGATGGCCACAGACATCTAAACACCAGAGAGGATCCAAGGGGTGGTGGTGAAACTTGCTTGCTTTTGGTCAACAACTCAGGTTGCTGTGGTCCCAGTCACGATGTTCCTATAAATCTTCCCATAAACATTTTTTGTGTGTGTATATACCTTCCTTATCTCCTTGGGCAGGTAGTTTTGCAGCAGGAAGGTTGTTTCAGTAATTCCTAGGCTCCAGATTAGATTCTTTCCATGATGAGCATATCTATGTGCAGGGTTAAGGAGAAGTTGCTAACCAACATGTTACAGGAACTGGGCAGGCTCTAGCATGATGGAGTCAGAAAGACTGACTCCATTGGGACCTCCAATGTATAGCCAGGTGATCAGAAGCACAGGCGATAAACTGGGCTTGCAGTTGGCGTCTGAAGTTGAGAGTGGGTGGTGGGAGGGGGTAGGCAGTTTTGTGTAAGTTAGCCTGTAATCTGTGAAATCTGATGCTATCTCCTGGTAGGTAGTGTCAGAATTGAGTTGAATTGTAGGACACTCAACAGGTGTCATAGAGAATTGCTTGGACACCCCCCCACCAACTCACCCCCACACACATACAAACACACACATTGGAATTGAGACTAGTATCATCTCACTTTCCCACACAACTGACAGTCTGCTTTCCTGCCAGCCAACTCGATTCATATGGCTCGCATCTGTAAAATGGACTTAATAATAGTAATCCTTCCTTCACAGGGAGAGTAGATCTCAAAGCACTAAGCCAACAGTCCTCAAAGTGTGGTCCCCAGACCACCAGCATCCACATCACACGGGTTAGAAACGCACATTCTCGGAGCCACCTCTGTCAGCAGCTCTGGGTGGGCCCGGCAATCAGTGCCTTAACCAGCCTTGCAGGCGATTCTGATGCAAACTCACGCTTAGAAGCACTGTACTGAACTGCACGGCACTGGGATGAGAGCTGTGAACTGAGTCTGGTCCACATGGGGCAGTCTCCTCCAACCCCCCCCAAATCAGGTCCTGCTTTCTTTTGACCAGTTGACTTCCCAGTTTCATCACAGTAGGGGTCCAGGAGTACGTATCCTTTCTCACTTTCCAAGAGACTGCTGGTTGCCTTTGTCCCCTTAGTGGCTCAGAAAACCCTAGATTCCAACAGGTCGGCTGGGCCAATGCAATTGGGATGATTGGTTTCCAAAGCCAGGTGGACACATTAACCTGTTCCAAGCAAAGCTTCTCAGTAAGAGGCAATGGTGCCTTAGAAAAATCATTCCCACCTCCCCATTTTGCAGAAATTGGATCTCCAAGAGCCAACAGGGACTTGCCCAAAGTCACACAGCAGAGTGCAAAGCTAGCCCTAGGATCAGGTCTGCTAGCTTCTAGGCTGGCATTCTTTCCACCACACCAGGGCTTCTGGAGTTTTAATGTGTACATAAATCCCTGGGAGCTTGCTAAAATGCAGCTTCTGATGCAGTGGAGCCGGGGTAGGGCCCAAGACTCTGCATTCTAATAGGCTCCCAGGTGGTACAGAGCTGCTGGTCCAGGATCACACTTCGAGTTGCGACGTTCTAACCACACTGTTCACACTCATCCCTCCTCCCAGTCGATTCTTGATAAACTCCCAGCCTGGGAGAGCCAACTCTTGCAGAAAAGAAACCATCCCTTCCTTGTGGCCGAGTCACAGAGAACAAAAGCCATGAATGGAAAGCCGTGGAGCTGGGGGGTTTGATGAAGGACAAGATCCCTTTGTTTCCCCCCAATTCTACTTTCAGCCAATGCTGCTAGAAAATCTGTTGATTCTGGTCCTCTTCCACAAATACCCCTCCCTACCCTCTGCTCCCAAAAGTCCCCCCGCACCCTCCCAAACAGCACAGTGCAATCCTTGCAGCGGGTCTCCCAGGCCCAGCGCTACAGGAAGCTCTCACCATGGCGACAGACAGTCCCTGCGCCAAGTGCATTCATTAGGAGAGCTGGAAAGAAAAGGGCAGGCTCTTCCTGACCCGACCTTTCCTGGAGGGACTCTGTGGACGGGGAAAGAGGCTCTCCACCCCAACCCCACGCAAAGGGCCCAGCGACTCTCAGAATCTTAGTGAGAGAAGGAATTGGGGGGCTTAACCTGAACTCACTTTCCAGATAATGCCAGGGAGGGCACATAACTTGCCCAAGGCCACACTGCCAGTCAAGAGCAGGCTGGGGCGAGAATCCCGGTCTCAGGGCTCCCAGCACAGGGTCTGTTCCACCAATGGAAGCTCCTTGCAGGTCAGTGCTATGGACGGAATTGTGTCCCTCTCCATAGATTGAAGCTCCCACCTCCAATGTGACTGGATCTGGAGATAGGGTCTTTAGGAGGTAATTAAGGATAAATAAGGTCCTATTTAGGGTAAGGCCCTAATCTGACAAGACTGTGGAGAGAGAGAGAGGAGAAGGGAAGGGAAGGGAAGGGAAGAGAGAAAGAATTAACTCTCCCTGACATCTGAGGATATAAGAAGGCAGCCGCCTACAAGCCAGGAAGGGAGCTCTCACCAGAACCTGACTGTGCACCTTGATCTTGGACTCTCAGCCTTCAAGACTGTGAAAAAGAAATTTCTGGGTTTGTTTTGTGTGTTTTTTTAGCCACCTAGTCTGTGATATTATGTTATAGCAGCCCAAGCAGACTAAGACAGCCTTTGAGTCGGGCACACTGTCATTAAGCGTCCATGAGGGACCCAGATGCCCTCACATGTCATGAAACTTGTTGAGAACTTGTCATGAAAAAGACCTATTCTCCTTGGCCAGATAAGTGAATTAATTGGCTTTTTTCAACCTCAAAAATGAATCTATTAGGCCTGTGTGTCAGTGGAGGTAGGCGGTGAAGGCAGGTTGTGCTGGTGTGGATGAGAGTGTGCATTAGGGCCCTCGAGGAACAGTGGGAACAATGAGAGCCTCTGGCTTATCTCTCCCAGCACCGCATAACCATCCACTGCCACCTTCACCTCCCACAGCCCCTCGCCCAGCCTCACTGAATACCTCCCAATGTCCCAAGTGTGCCACGCTCTCCACCCCCCATGCCTTTACACGTGCTGTCCACACTGCCTAGAACACTCCTTCCTTCTTTGTTCCCCTGGCAAACCCTCCGCCATCCTCTAGGACGCCACCCAGTGACCTCCTCCTCCATGAAGCCGCCTTCAGCAACACCCCTGGACTGCCATTCATTCATTCATTCATTCACTCGTAAACACACACACACAACAGCTAAATACACACATACTAGCTCTTGGTTGCAAAAATAGAAACCAACTGTGGCTAATTTAAACAGAAAAGGACTTTATTGAAAGGATATTGGGTCACATCCAGAATGATCACCAGCTCCAGGCCTTGCAACCACCAACGGTGCCCCCTGGTGCCCTGGGAACCAGGTGTGGGACACCATGGGCACTGCACCTTGTACTGCCAGCCCGCTAGCAATGCCCCTAGACGATGCCCCTGGTACTGCTGCCCCACCATCTCCACCACCAGCACACTTCAGATCATTTCTCAAGCTCCTTTCTTCCTCGTCACTAGTTCTAATTCTGACTCTGGGCCAGTTGGGAGAGCCTGGGTCACATGCAGTGTCCTGGCTCTAGAGTGGGCTCCTGGCCTCACCAAAACCCATAAGGGGAATAATTCCTCAAATTATAGAAGGAGATTCAGATACTGGGTGGCCAAAGGTCGCCACAAACGTCTCCTAGATGTAATATACATAATTCTCATTATTGGCGGTAGTTATGATCTGGGCAGTCACTGGGAACACGGAATTGACACATACTGAACCATTGCTCCTAGAGGAAATACAGGCTCCATGCCCGCAAGCCTCTGGTCACAACGGTTTTGTTGACGCATCAGTTACATAATCTTGTCTTATGTGTGTTTATTTAATATATACTGTTGATTCTCTAACATTGAACTCACGGCCAATAGCCCTGTACCTGATGCCCAAATGAAGCTCATCTAACACGTGTTGTTTCCATGGGGCACAGCACAGCCGTCTTGCACTTGGGAACACTAGACAGCACTTCAGCGCCACATTCGGGGACCATTTTAAATGATGGAATCACCCCAAAAAGCACAGAAATGCAGAAAGCATGTCACTACACAGACCGTGAAACAGACACTTGTTTACAGAGTAAGAGCTGAAGCAGGAAGTCAGCGCTCACCTCGCTTCACCTCAGCCGGGAATGTGTGCGTTGGGCCGCTGGAATGTTCTGCCTCTCTGGACACATCCCTGAACGACTGTGGAAGCGCCGCAAGTATTATTCCGGGGGGTTATAAACAGATGTGAGCAAGTGGGCAAACCTGAAAGGACGGAATCTGTGAATTGACTCTGTACATGGCTGACACACACATATTTATAAGTACAACTTCATTGTATGTAAATGTTGCCCATAGGTATGCCCGCACCTGTACATCTTGCTGTGGCGAGGTTTCCCACCCACTGAGAATGTCCCAGTGTCAGGGGACGGGCGGTATCTACCAGAACAACAGCCACTGTGCAGCCTTGTCCAGGGAGATTGTCACTTGGACTTTTAGGAAGACAATGAGCTTAAGAGCCAAGCATTGTGCAGAGCAA
Source organism: Myotis davidii (assembly GCF_000327345.1). NCBI lineage: Eukaryota > Metazoa > Chordata > Mammalia > Chiroptera > Vespertilionidae > Myotis > Myotis davidii. Next base: position 2,625,618 of record NW_006291007.1, read on the forward strand.
GGGGTTTTTCCCAACTCCTCTGGCACAGGGAGCCCCTGGCATGGAGGACCCTGTCATCGCTTTCTCCGTGGCCGGGTGGACGCCAGGGCTCACTGCTCTGGGCAGAGGGCAGATATAACGCAGAGGAAGCAAAGAGCCTGGCTATTACCCCTGGCAGTCCCAATTTTTTTTTTTTTAAAGTAAGAATCCCCTGTTTGGGGGGACCCTGAGGACCTCAAGCTGGTGGCCATTTACCGAGCATTTCTGTCTGTAGGGTAGAATATCTTTCTTCGGTAAGCTGGAGCTGGCCTGGCTCCCTCGAGGGCTCATAAGGAGTGCAG
>NW_006291007.1:2625960-2646976 GCF_000327345.1 Myotis davidii
GGGAAAGAAGACATTTTCTGGAGAAATCTGAGTCTAGGGCAAGCACACGTTCAGTTCTCTACACATGAATCCGACCGACAATTGGACATTTTCGCACCTACTATGTGCCGAGCGCTGTGCCAGCTGCTGGGGAGGCATCAGTAAGTGGAGTAAGTAGAGGTGAGATTTGAATCTTGTTGGAAGGTGGCAGTCAACTCCAGGGGAAGGGAGGTGAAACCTGGCTCGTTTGGTCATTCGCGCTGGGGGCAGCTCTGTACTGGCATTGTGGGGCTCCAACAAGGAGCAGGACCCTCCCCCCACCACCCCCCTGCTGCCCCAGGAGCTCACGGTTACAGAAGGGTGGCCTGGATAAGAGAAAGTCCAGATAAATATATGACAGTGTAGGAAGTCTATAGACAGCAGAGCAAGGGATTGTGGGACTTCAGGGGACAGAGTGCCCACTTTCCACTGGGGATTCGGTGGGTGGGGTGTGAATCAGACAGACTTCCAGGAGGAGAGGCCTGAGGATGGCCGTTGAGGTCAGGGACCTGGGAGCAGTGAGCTGTGAGGACAGCACAGTAGGTTAAAGTCACGTCAGTTAGAGCTGTCCTGCTTTTGGCCACGGCCGCTTTTTAAAAGGGAAGGAGGCACCGATACTTCTGGTTTTTATTTATTTTTTATTTTTTAGAATATGTTTTTTATTTCAGAGAGAGAGAGAGGGAGAGGGGGAGAGAGAGAGAGAGAGAGAGAGAGAGAGAGAGAGAGAGAGAGAGAGAGAGAGAGAGAGAGAGAGAGAGAGAGAGACACACACAAGACAAGAGAGAGAGAGAGAGAAAGAGAGAGAGAGAGAGAGAGAGAGAGAGAGAGAGAGAGAGAGACTACGATGCTACTTCCTTGTCTTCTCTCCTCTCCAGTTCTCGGGTTTCTCACAAACTATGTTGTCTAGTCTGTGATCACAACTGCAGGTTTTTGCAGCTTCTTCATTCATCTTGAGCTTTGATCCCACCTTTGTGATGTCTGTCCTGTCTTTTCCAGTGTGGAGATTATGCTCCTGGATAAAGACAGAAGCAGAGTAAGACAGCTGAGCGGTTCTGCTTCCCCTCCATCGTCTGTTTACATTACATCAGAATCCCCAAGCCCTGGCCTGGCCCTGACTTTTCTTTTCTCTCTCTGAATAGACCTTTAAAAAATTCCTTTGTGTTTCCTTTAGCACATTTCATAGCCTTCAGCTCATTCTGGATTAATTTATCTTTTCTAACACTATGTGTTCCCAAATATTTATTTAGAAGTTACTTGATGGAATAAAAACAATGCTAAAGTAACAAGAGATATCCAAGATAAAAATTGCTCATAATATGTAACCTTATCAATCCAAAGATTTTTTCCATGTTTTCTAATTCTTATCTTTATGCATATTTTATTTTTAAATATTGGCAGCCATATTATCAGTGACAGGCACTTAAAATTTTTGAAATATAACATAGTAGATTCATAAAGTGAAAAAAAACACACCACATATATATCTCATTGGATTATCATAAAGCAATGTCAGTGTACCACACTCCCTCCCCCAGGTCAGGAAAACAAATAGACCATTTCTAGCAGCCAGAAGCCTCCCCCAGACCCCTTCCCAACCACGGTCCCTCTCTCTCAATTACCATAATCTTGATGTTAATCTCTCCCTCACTTTTCTTTATGGCTTTACGCATGTACTCTTAAACTAGTTTAGTTTTGCCTACTTTTTGAACCTTATATAAATGGAATTATAAGTATGTACTCCTTTGTGCTGACTTATTTTGTCCAACTTCCATTTGCGAGATTCATCCATCTTGCTGCATGTGGTTGTAGTTCATTGCCTAACATACCAAAATGTATTTATTCATTCCATTTTCAATGGCTATATGGATTGTTTTTAATTTTTGGCTTTTGTGAATAATGTTGCTCTGAACGTTGTACCGTGTGTCTTGTAGTGTACATGTACACACATTTCTATTGACTATAAACTTAAGAATGAACTTGGGTCAGAGGGCAGGTGGATGCTCCACTTTAGTACGTGATGCCAAACAGTTTTCTTAAAATTTTCATATCAACTTGCACTCCAATCATTGCTCTATATCCTTGTCAACACTTGTGATTGTCACTGTTGGATTTTAGCCATTCTGTTGAATGTGTAATGGTATCACATTATGATTTATTTTGCATTTCCCTAATTAATAATCAAGTTGAACATCTTTTCATTTCTTTATAAACCATTTGGATATCGCTTTTATAATGTGCTTTTTCAAATTCCTTGCCCAGTTTTCTTTTAGGTTGTTTGTTTTTTCTTATCGATTTGAAATAATTTTAAAAGATATTATTAACGTGAGCCTTTGTGGTTATGTGTTGGTAATATCTTCTCTCACTTTGTGGTCTGCCCTTTTATTCTCTTAATGTCTTTTGATGATCAGAAGTTCTTTATTTTAATGTAGTCAAATTTAGCAATTGTTTCCTTTAAGACTGGTACATCCTGTGGCTATTTTCAAAAAGTTTTTTCTCTGTGAGGTTTTGAAGAACTTTATGTCTATTATCTAGAAAGGATTCCTTCTCTTCTTTTTATTAATTGATTTCGGGGAGAGGAAGAGAGGGATAGAAACATCACTGATGAGAATCATTGATTGGCTACCTCCTGCACACCCCCTACTGGGGACCCAGCCCGCAAACTGGGCATGTGCCCCAACTGGGCATCAAACTGTGATCCCCTGGTTCATGGGTTGATGCTCAACCACTGAGCCACACCGGCCCAGCAGATTCCTTCTTTTCTTGCTTCCTTCCTACCTGCTTTCCTTTCTTTGCCTTTCACATTTATCTCATGTTATTTTCACATAAATGAAATTATATATGTATTCTTACTCTGAAAGAATTTATAGTTATGTTGTCCAACACCATTTATTGAAAAGACTGCAATTTCCCTGCTCTGCAGTGCTACCTTCGTTGTAAATGACATATATGCATTCCTCTGGGTTTGTTTCTGAGCTTTTTACTCTACTTATTGATTAACTTGTCTGTCCTCATAACACACTGTCTTAAATGCTGTATTTTTATAATAATTCTTGATATTATATAGAAAAAAAAGGCTTATTTTATTAGACTTATTCTTAGGCATTTTATACTTTTATGTTATTGCAAATGGTGTTTTTATTTTTATTAATTTTGTCTTTTTCCTGATATTTGGTAATGCAGCTAACGCTTGTATATGAACCTTGATTCTAATGCCATACTAAACTTATTTGTTAATTCTTAAAATTTATCTGTAACTCTTATGATTACATTATATATCACATTACATGCAAATTATGACAATTTTCTTTCTTTTCAATCATTTTCTGTCTTACTGCATTAGGCCAATTCAGTGTTAAATAAAATTGGTGCTAACAAACATCCTTATTTCGTTACTCGTTTCAAAGAGAAATCTTTCAACATGTCACCATTATGTACCAAGATTACTACAGGGTTTTTTCATGATGCCCTTCTCAAGTTAATGAAGTTCCATCCATGCTAATTTGCTAATAGAGTCATACATAGATGATAAATTTTATCAAAATATTTTTCTGTATCTACTGAGATAATATATTTTTTATCCTTTATTTTTTTCAGTGTGATAAATCGCATGAATTGATTTTCAAATGTTAATCCAACTTTGCATTCCTGGAATAAATCCTACCTGGTCCATTCAGGAGTAGGCTTGGAAATATTTTGTTTAGAATTTTTACATCTGTGCTCATGAATGAGATTGGCCTATCATTTTTCTTTCTCCAAATGTTCCAGCTAGGTTTAGCTGTCAAAATCTATTTCACAAAATAAGTGGGGGAATAATACCTCTTATTCTCTAGAACAGCGGTTCTCAATCTGTGGGTCGCGACCCCTTTGGGGGTCGAACAATCCTTTCACAGGGTTGCCTAAGACCATCCTGCATGTCAGATATTTACATTACGATTCCTAACAGTAGCAACATGACAGTGATGAAGTAGCAACGAGAATAATTTTATGGTTGGGTCACAACATGAGCAACTGTATTTAAAGGGCCAGAAGGTTGGGAACCACTACTCTAGAAGAATATGCAAGATTGGAATTATTTCTCCCTTAGATGTCTGGCAGAATTTGCCAGTAAAGCTATCTAGGACTGCAGTTTTGTTTATCAGAAAAATTTAAATTATGAATCGAATGTGTCTTATAGTTACATGAACATAACTGTCAGGTTTTCTGTTTCTCTTTGTGTTGTTTTTTTGTAACTTCTGTTTTACAAGGATTTTGCCTATTTCATGTAATTTTTCAAATTTATCAGCATAAAGTTGTTCACAGTATTTTCTCCTTTTCAATATCTGTGGCATCGGTGGGGAGATTCCCATGTTCACGGCTGACTTTCAGTATCTATGTCTTTTCTGCCTCTCTTTCTCATTCTCTCATCAGCCTAGGGCAAGCACGTCAAACTTGTGGCCCAGGGTCCGCATGCCTCTTTAGTTGGCCCATGTTAGCCTTTGAGTTTGACATGCTTGGCGTAGGAGTTTACCAGTTCATTCATACTTTCCACTTTGTTGATACTTTTTAGTCTGTCTGTTTTATAAATTTTATTTCTTTTTTTCTTTATTGATTACATATGTGTCCTTATCCCTCCATTGCCCCCGCCCCCCACTCATGCCCTCAGTGCCCATCAGCAGATGAGTGGATTGAAAAACTGTACATTTTATTTCTTTTATGCCCTTCATTTTATTCCTTCTATTTTCTTCGAGTTTAATATTTTGTTTTTTGGTTGACATCTTGAGATGAAAGCTTAACATTTGGTTTTTTAGTCTTTCCTCTTTTCTAATATATGCATTAATTCTCAGTTTCCCTCTGAGCATGTTTTTAGGTACATCCCACAACTTCTGATATGTAGAATTTTTGTATTATTCAGTTCAAGATATTTTAAAAATTCATTATGATTTGTTTTTAATTCATGGGTTGGTTGGGGGGGGGTATAGTCTTAATTTCCAAACGTATTAGGATTTTTCTGTTATCTTTTTTTATATTGATTTCAGTTTAATTGTGTTATGGTCACAGAACAATTATTCCCTTTATAAAGCAGTTTTTGCAAAGTTCTTAATATTTGCTTTATGGCCCAGCATATGGATAATTTTGTAAATGAATAGTGTATGCTTAAAAAGAGTATATTTGCCTGGCTAGTGTGGGTCAGTGGTTGAGTGTCTACCTATGAACCAAAAGTTCAGGGTTCAATTCCTGGTCAGGGTACATGCCTGGGTGGACGTGACCCCCCAATGGGGGGCATGAAGGAGACAGCTAAACCATGATTCCCTCTCATCATTGATGCTTCCATCTCTCTCTGCCTGTCCCTTTCCTTCTGAAATCAATAAAAGTATATTTAAAAAAGTAAAAATAATGTACTTTATGAAGTCATTAGGTGCAGTGGTTTGTATATTTCCATTAGGTCAATTTTACTGATAACAGCATTCAAATCTTTATCTGGACTAAAAGAAATCAGTAACCGAGAGCTGTGTTTTAAAGTCTTTCACTCAGATCGCGGAATTTTTTATTTCTCCTTATATCTTTAATTTTTACTTTCATATCCTTAAGGTGGTATCATTAGGTGACTATACCCTTGGAGTTGTTATCTTCTTGGTGAATTGAAGCTTTTCTAGTTATGAAATGTTCCTATTTATCTCTAGTAATTCTTTTGCCCTAGAGTCTACTTTGAAAGATACGAATATAGCAACCCCAGCTATCTTTTCGTTAGTATTTTGTAGAACTCCCTCCATATCTTTACTTTCAACCTTTCTGTCTGTCTGTGTGTCAGATAGGCTGCTTATCAACAACAGATGGTTGTTTATTTTGTAAATCGAATCTGACAATAACTGGAGCATTTACCATATTTATATTTTTGTCATTACTGATACATTAGCTTTTAAGCTACCATCTTTCTCTTTCCCATTCGTTCCTCCTATCCCATGTTTTCCCCCTTTCCTTCATTAACTTCTTTCAGATTGATTGAGACTTTTTTATTACCCATCCCCCCCATTAGCTCAGAAATCATAAACTCTTTTACAATTACTTTAAGGCTAAGCTAAAGATAACCAATATGCATCCTGGGTTTATCAAAATTCAGTGTAAATTGGCATTTGTATTACCTTCCTGAGCAATGCAAGGGCCTTAGAACACTTGTGCTCTGTGTGTCCTGCTCTGCTGGATGTGCTAATTGATGGTATATATTTTAATTTCCTCTCTCTACGTACATCCCACCCCACATAACTGATATTAATGGTTTGCTGTGGCTCCTTCTTCGTCTTTCCCCCATGTAACTGATATTAATGACTCGCTGTGGCTCCTTCTTCGTCTTTCCCCATGCTCATACAAACACATGCGCATGTATATAGGGACTTATCCTTGTTTTATTTTTATAAAACGGAGATTATATTGGGTACAGTTTTAGCTGAAATCTGCTATACTCACATAAATGCCATCACTGCTTTTTTTTCATTTCTTTTTTTTTTTACTTTGTTCACTTTTTTAATCTTTATTGTTGAGATTATTACAGATGTCCCTCTTTCCCCCCCTAGCTCCCCTCCACCCGGTTCCCACCCCACCCCAGGCCCTTGCCACCCTATTGTCTATCAACAAGTGAATCTAAAAATCAAATGCCATCACTGTTTTTTAAGGTCAAAAGATATAGATCTAATTCGGCTTTTACATAGCTACATATTGTATCATACCATGGGTCCTCCATGCTTTATTCAGCCACTCCCCTATTATAGAAAGTTATTTTTAGTCTTTGTCATTATAAGCATTGCTAGAACAAATAACTTTGACATATTGGTATTTTTATTTCCATAGGACAGATGCTAGGTATGAGATTGTTGGGTCATAGGTTAAGTGTATGTCTTTTCTTTCTTCCTCTCTTTCTCCTCCCTCCCTCCCTTCCTCCCTCCCTCCTTCACTCTCTCAAATCAATGAAACATATCCTTGGGTGGAGATTTTTTTTAAAAGGTGGATGGTTCCTTCCTTCCTCCCTTCCTAAAAATTGAACCAGAAAGAAAAAGCCCCTTATAACATAGCAGTTGTTTTTAATGTGTGTTAAGGCAAGACTCTCTTAGTACTCTTCATCTTCATAAGTTGGGTGGCTATTCTGAAACGTTTATTCTTTATATTTACTTTGAAATCACTTTCTACTCCCCCTTCAAAAACTGCTGGAGGCATCTTTGTAATTGGCTTAAATTTATACATTAATTTTGGGAGAATTGCTATCAAGTCATCTCATCCTGTTCTTACTTGTTCCGAGTTGATTTTGGTAGCTGTTTCTCTGCTCTTTGTAAATAATATTTTTCTTACCATTACTTAATGTTTCTGACCAATTTAATGTTCTTGATCTTAAATTCCACTTTGCCTGTTATTACATTGCTACTCCTCCTTTATTTTTCTCTCATTCCTTTATTTACTACCATTTTTTGGACCTTTTTGCTTTAGTGTACTCTTGTGTGGATATTTTATAAATTTACTCTGTTTGTCTTTGCCTCTTGGTACTATAACTGATATTATTGATTTTATTTCTATCTAATTTCATGCCTGCTATGAATTTTCCTTTTTACTATTAATTTTCCTTTCTTTTGAACTGGTAGAAGAATTATATGAGAATGCCAATAGAAAAGTGTCAAGAAGTCTTGAGAAGATACAATTAGAACATTAAATTTCTGAAACTAAAAACATTAAATATTAAAAACAGATGGACCATTGAAAGGTAGATTGGTCACCGTGGGAAATCAGATGAGTGGCTTGGAAGGTCAAGGAATAGAAACAGCTCACACCACAGGAGAAAAATGGAAAGCCGTAGCATCTCCTACAATTCTTTCCTGCGTATCACTGGGGAGTATGTCTGTCTTTCCAATTTTTGCCTGTATCCTTAAGATACCGGAGTTCATTGGAAGTTTCCCAAGATGGCCATATTGGGTTCTTTAAATGACTCTCTCTTTCTCTCCCTCTCTTCTTTTTTTCTTTCCTTTCTTTCTTTGTCTTTTTTTTTTTTTTTTTTTTTTTTTTTTTTTTTTTTTTTTGCCCCTGGTCATATCATGCTTGTATGTAGAAGCCTCCACATGTTTTGTAATGCCTCGCACACTCCTCCACATGTTTTGTAATGCTCCCCAATGTCGGGCAGTGTTACAATTCCTAGTCTTTACTGTAGTAATAAATGTGATACTTTGGTCCTCAAAAGTGGAGAAGAGGAGAGAGAGAGGATAAGAAACCAGGTTATAACTGCTGCCTCCAAGAAGCGTGCAGGAGAGGGGCAGGTCCATGGCCACAGAGACCCAGAGTGTGAGCCTCACAGCCAAGCACTGCCTCCTTGCACCTCTCCTTAGGGACAACCATTGAAGAGAAGCTCTGGTTATCTCCCCAATAAAAAAAAGACTGTGTGTGTGTGGACCTGCACACTCCCTCCTTTCTTGGATAGATGGCTGTACACTAAACACACTTTTTCTGCCGTGCTTTCTTGGCGTTGTATTTGGGGGCTCATCCCAAAGCAGTCATTGGAAGAGTCCTCATTCCTTTTGGTAGCTGCATAGAACCTCATTGTATGGAGGAACCAGAGTTTATCCAACCAGTCCCTAGATGGCAAATATTTGGGGTTTTTTTCCAGGCGTTTACTACCACAAATTATACTGCAACAAATAACTTTGTGCATATATACTTTGTATCTGTGCCATTGCACATTTGGAACGGAGTCCTAGAAGTGGGATTGCTGGGTCAAAGGGCAATTGCATGTATAATTTTACTAGATACTACCAAATTCCCCCCAGGAGGAGTTACACCGCTTTGTATTCCTGCCAGCAATATACGAGTGCACCTGGAGCAAACATTCCTCTCCCAATGTTATGTTTTATAGTTGAAAGAGTAGAATTACAGAAGCGTTAAATAACGTGCCCAGGTCGTGGAGCCATTAAGTAGCAGAGCTGGAGCTTGGACCCAGCCAGGAAGTGTTATCCTGGGGGATGCTACGATGCCTGGGAACGACCTGGGCGGACTCCCTGCTTCCTCTTTTGGGAGACGGGTAGGGAGGCTTAGGCCCCCCGTCACCAGCGTCCCTGGTCCCGGGCCTGCCTCGGGCTCCGGCAGTTACCCGCAGTTCAGGAAAAGCTCTGTGCTTCGCACCTTTGGGGCTGCTCCCCCGCGACCTCTCAGGCTGGTGTCTCGTCCCATCCGGTGCTTCCTGTCAGCAGCAGCCTTTCCTCCCGGCCCCATGAGTCCTCACTTAGCAGCCACCAGCCTGAAGCTGATGCTTCTTCCTCTCCTAACGAGAGCATCTATTTCCATGCTCACATGTGACGGATGCGTGGAAAGAGGATCACGTGTGCCTGGTTACCCACCGCCTCTCTGGAGCCTGTCATTTGCGGGAGCACTTAAAATGTCTAATTTCATAATAAAACTAGAGGCCCGATGCACGGAATTCATGCAAGAGTAGGCCACCGGCTTCCCTCTGGCACCCAGGACCTGGGCTTACCTTGCAGCCCTGGCTTTGTCCGGAAGGTCGTCCAGAAGGTCGTCCGGAAGGACGTCCGGTCTAATTAGCATATTACTCTTTTATTAGTATAGATGACCCAGAGTCCCTCATCATGCTTTGAGGAGGCAGATGGGAGGGGCACAAAGCATCCCATGCCAGAGCACATTCTTCACACAGGTAATCTTCAGACAACCCCTCGATGTGGATGTTGGTACCTACTTTTCACCGGGGAGGGAACTGAGGCTCAGAGACGTTAAATGAGTTGCCCAAACTCCCACATCTGGCACATGGCAGACACTGTTCGTATCTGGCTTCTTTGGCGCTGTGCTTTTCCCAGCGCACCCTCGTCCTCTCCAGGAGGAGAGAGCCACAGGCACACTCCCAGGATGGCTGCATTCAGGGACCACAGCGCCCGTTCTTTGGCAAACTTTCAGCAGCCTCCCGCTTCCTGGTTCAGCTGCACTCTCTTCCTAGGGGATGGCATCTCCTCCATGGCTCTTGTCATTCGGGTTGTGTTTAGCTGCAAGTAACAGATCTCAGCCCCATCTGGTTTAGATGATTGGGTGGATTTCTTGTGCTTACGAAACTCTGAAGCAGGGTGGGCATCAGTGACTTAATGTCAGAACTTCTGCCTCTCTGCCCTTCCCCCATTGTCTTTCTGTTCTGCCTTCCATCGAGTCAATCTTATTGTCATCCTGGCTGCCCCTCGGGGCTGCAGGGTGGCTGCGAGGACTTCCAGATTCTTCATGTACAGGGAGAGAGAAGGTTTCTTCCAGCGTGCTCTTGAAAGAGGCAGCAAACCCTAAAACTGGTCTTCTTTCGTTTCAGTGCCTTAAATAAGGCCAGATGCTCCCTCCGGAACCAATGACCTGGCCAGAGGACGGGCTGTATTTTGGGCTAAGGTTTGAGCTCTGTGTCCCACTCCTAGTGCAGGGGCAGCATTATCCCCCAAAGCCCGTGGGGGATATGGACACAGGAACATAAATTAGGGTAGTCATCATGAAGAGGGACATCAGGCAAGCAATCCTCACGTCTACCACAACTCCCAAATTCATAGCTTCATCATGACCTCTGCGTTTCAAACGACCAAATCCAATTGCCGGCCCAATATCTCCACCTGAATGTCTAATATGCGCCTCCAGGGTAACATGGCCAACAGAGATCTCCTGATTCACGTCGCTGTCCATCTGTTCCTCCCTCAGTCTTCTCCTTCTCAGGAAATGGCATCGACCGTTCACCCAGCTCCTTAACCCAGAAGTTCATCGGTCTCTCACCGCCTTCCCTCTCACACCAAGCTCTGGCCGCACTGGCATTCTTTTGGTTCCTCGAAGTGTCCCCACCTCAGGACCTTCGCACCTGCTGTTCCTTCTGTCTGATATGCTCTAGCCTCAGAACTTCACACGGCAAGCTGCTGCTTGTCATGCAGGCCTCTATGCAAATATCACCTTTCCTGTCCCCTATCACTCCACCCTGTTTTGTTTTCTTCTTGGAACTTATCACTCTGTAAAATAATCTTGTTTGTTCGTGTTGTTTGCTTGTTTCTTGCCTGTCCCCCTTCTAGAATGAAAGATTCATGCCAAAGACTTTGTCTTGTGCACGTCTGTGCCCAGCGGATCTTTGCAAATATCTATGCAATATCTATGTGAACTCTTCTCCCTGGAGTTGTGCACCCTAGCAGCCCAGACTGTATTCCAGAACCTAGAATACACCTGGTAGACGGTGAATGCTCAATAAACACAGATAAATATATGGATGGATGCACAGGTGGATGAGTAGAGGGATGGGTGGGTGGATGCATGGGTGGGATAGGTGGTGTCATAAGTGTAATCCTGACTGAGAATAGAAAGGTTGTATGTCCAGTAGCTCTGGTTGGGGCAGAGATTTCTCTAGAATCCAGAACCCCACTTATTGCCTTCCCTCTACCGTGTCAGTTCTCAGGTGGGGGGAAAACCCCACAGTTCTAGCTTTGACTCAATAAACACAGATAAATATATGGATGAGTAGAGGGATGGGTGGGTGGATGCATGGGTGGGATAGGTGGTGTCATAAGTGTAATCCTGACTGAGAATAGAAAGGCTGTATGTCCAGTAGCTCTGGTTGGGGCAGAGATGTTCTCCAGAATCCAGAACCCCATTTATTGCCTTCCCTCTACCATGTCAGTTCTCAGGTGGGGGGAAAACCCCACAGTTCTAGCTTTGAAACCCCTAATGATTTAATGATCTATCCCGATAATCCCATTTGATTCCCACTGCAGTAGTGTGTTCTGACACAGACACCCCACCCTGCCCTGACCCAGGAGGCCACTTGCTGCTCATGACTCTGCCTTAAAAAGTGTTGAAGAAATAGCATCCTAGAACGAAAATAAAAATGATTACGTTTCCATGCAAAATGACTGGAATCAAAACACTAGCAGCTTTCCAGTCTCAACCTCAGAATTCTCAAAACTGTGACTCAGGCAGCCACTTCCAATCGATCACACTGACACACATACAGAAAGCGTTTTCCTGCTGGGTTGGCCCATGTCCCACATTTTGCATGAGTGGAAACAGGGAACTAGCCCTGGGCCTCTTGGTCCACATGTAGCCCAGGGCCTGCCCACGGGTCCCTGCACATGGTTCAAGATGACCAGGATTCTGATTTGACTTGACCTCGGACTTTTAAAGGTCCCCAGGAGACTCTACCTTGCAGCCAAAGGTGGAAGTTTTCTCTGTCTATAATAGTGCAGAATTACCTGTTAAGTGTATAATGCACATTGGTAAAGAGATCAGCCTCTCCCTGGAAAATATGATGCAGAAGGTCTGCCCCGGGGCCCAGGAACCTGCATTTTCATAAGCATCCCAGGTGGTTCTGATGACCTGGGAAGCTGGGCCATGTCGCTCTGAACAGGCTGAGCCGGACTTTGGAAAACCCAAGAAGGAAGCCAGTCGGCTCCTGAGTGCAGGGAGGCAAGGAATGATCTGGGCTTTGTCTCTTTAAACGGCTGCAAAGACTTCTGTCCATTTACCAAGCAGTTGCCTTTCTTTTTTAAGTTTCCAGACTACCTTATTACGTAATCCATCTTGAGAATTTATAAGAATAATATCATCCTCGTGCCTGGCTCCTGTAGAAGAAGGGCCAGCAAGGAGATAGATAAAGTAGAGCACAGAGTTACAGATGAAATGAAAATTATTTGTCTAAAATAGACAAGCAATTTTCTCTAATGTTCTGTTCTCTTTGGTTGTTCTTCTGAGAGCTCAAGAGCCTTTTAAGGTGGAGCAAATCTGGGGGTGGTTTTGAGGAGACAGTTCGCCTTGAGCAGCTGAGCTTGTGGGTAGAGATCTCTGGGAGCAGGGCCCAGGGGGAACAAGCCCTCAAAGCCAACACCCGGGCCCGGAGACCTCTTGCACACCATCTGGCCCAGGAGGGGTGGGACGAAACATTGAGATGGGTTCCTTTCACCCATGTGAAAATTCTGCAAAGTACTGTTAATTGCTCCATTTTACAGATGGGTAAACTGAGGTTCAGGGAAATGGCGCTGTCTTTGGCTTAATCTAGGAACTTCTTTTCTCACTCTCAAAGGGAAAGACAGCAATTAACCCAATTCCCAATACTGTCAGGAAGCGCCAGGCCCTCTGGAACATCAGGATGGGAATGTTATTAGCATTTTAAAAATGGAAACTAGAGTCCTTTCCCCTCCTCTAATTATACATATTAATGTAAAGAAGTAGCCTAGAGAATTACAAATAGCAGATTCACCACCTAAATTTAATTTGTCCTTGAGCGAAGGCTAAAGTGGGTAGCCAATCCAGGGCATGGAAGAAATGGGTCTGGAATTAAGAGCAGGCCAAGAACATGCACCAGCCTTAAAAACGCACACCCCCTCAGACCCAGCAGTTCACCCCTAGGAAGTCATCCTCTCAGAATAGCTGAGTAAATGAGCCAGGAAGTGTTTACAAGGCGACACTGTTTACATTTGAAAAACTAGAAATAACATAATTGTTCAACAATAGACAATATAATATAGCACGTTCATACAGGCAAGTACCATATAACCATGAAGACAGTGCCGTGGAGGTGTGTCTGTTGACACAGAAAACACTTCATCACACATTTGCTGAGAAGAAAAACCTGTGTTGGAGTAGCACGTATATATGATTGTGGTGTGTTGAACAAACAAACAATATTTCAGTAGTGATAAGATATAGATAGGTAGGTAGACAGATCTATCTATCATCTATCTATCATCTATCTATCTATCTATCTATCTATCTATCTATCTATACAGGTGTCCCAAAAAATGTGTACACACTGTAACAGCTGATAGCTCAATTTTGAAAATGAAATGTATTTTATTAAACACTGCCTTTAGAGTTTTTCAAAGTGCATTATACATTTTGGGGGGGTCACCCTATAAATTACATAGACACCAAAACTTTGACATTGGGTTACTGAATCATTATCTCTATATGGTGGGATTAGAGGACATTTTCATTTGCTCCTTCCCCCACACCACCACCACTTATCCCAATAGGCTGACTATTTATACCTGACTCGGTTTTTTTCCAGTTTATTGAGGAATAATGGACACAGAGCGCTGTAGAAGTTTCAGGCGTGCACGCACGGCGTAATGCCTTTACCTGCATGTCCTGTGAAATAATTACCACAATAAGTTTAGTTAACATTTCTCATCTCATAGAAAGACTTGTTTTTTTCCTTGTGATGACAATGCTTAGGATCCACTGTTGCTTACCTTGCAAATGTGTCCTACAGCAGTGTTAGCTACAGTCATCATATACATGATATCCCCAGTACTTACCTTAAAACTGGAAGTTTGTACCTTTTGACCACCTTCCTTCAATTCCCCACACCTTCACCCTCCCTCCACCCAACCCCCACCTCAAGTCACCACAGATACGATTTTTTATGAGTTTGGTTTGTTTGGTTTTTATATTCCACATATAAGTGAGTTCATATAGTATTTGTCTTGCTCTGTCTGACTTGTCTCACTTAGCATAATGCCCTCAAGGCCTACCCATGTCATTGCAAATGGCAGGATTTTCTTGTTTTTTATGACCAAGAAATATTCCCTCTGTGTGTGTGTCTGTGTGTGTGTATAAATTTTTTTAAAAATGTGTTTTTATTGATTTCAGAGAGGAGGGGAGAGGGAGAGAAACATCAGTGATGAGGGGGTTTTCTCAAAACGATTAGAGGGATTCGCACTGCGGGGATAGAAATGGGGCTTGGAGCCGGTAGGCTTTGGGCAGTAACATGACGTGGTCATTCAAACTCACAGGTTAGTGAGGCTCTGGGGGGGCGGGGGGGGATACAGATGGGGAAACCGAGGCCCCAGAGGAACTAAGGATCTGTCCATAGTCGCAGAGCTGGTTCTCCAGCTCTCTCCAGCGCTGTCCTACTCCACTGACGTTCGAAAAATGGTGGTGGTGGTGGTGTTTGTTGTTGCTGTTGTTGAAAGCAGAGAATAAAACCAGAATTTGTTTTGGGCGGGGGTAGCCTTGCAAGGGAAAGCCCGGAGCCCTGATGTGCGTATCCCGCAGAGACTGGCGGTGTCTGGTGTTTGGAAGGCCGTCCGGTCCCTCACTGGGGCTGTCCGTAGAGAGAGGGAGCGTGGAGAGCGGCCAGCGCTCCCCACACAGCCTCAGAGAGGGGCTGAGGGTGGTTCCCCTGAGGCCACCTGGCTGCCCTTGGCTGTCCTTGGGCTGTTTCTTCCAGAAGGAAGCTCTTCCTCCCGCCTGGAATTTGGGTTGTGGGGTGGGTTCTGGGATTGCACTTGGGACCCACCCAACAGGAAGACAGTTCTCTGTCTTTGAGCCGCCGAAGAGCCCACACGGGTGCGTGCCTGGGTGTCCCGTGGAAGGGGGAGGGAGCCCCTATACTTTAATTTTTCCTTCTTTTCTATTCTTGAGCCAGCCCCGTTTCTCAGTGTACGTGTCAGAAAGAACCACTGACATCAGAACACGTAGGTTTCAGTCCTTCCCCTGCTTCTCCCTCAGCACATGGCTCTCTGGGCCTCCGTCTCCCCATATGCAGAATCAAGGGTTAGACGGGATGATCTCCAGGGTGTCCTCTAGGGTTCGGCCAGCTCATGTTTGAACGCTTAGGACAGCCTCCCTCCCTCCCTGTGCTCCATTCAGCACACCTGGTGGCTAGAATGAACCCCCCGACCACACCGGCGCTTGCTCTCCACCTCGCCCAGTGGCTCGCCTGGCAGCTGGCCCTCAGCAGGGCAAGCCCCATGAGCATGTAGGGAATGACTCAAAGGAAGAAGCCCGGGCAAGGGGCCAGTGCACGGGGAGGGGGCGCCCCTGGCCCGGCTCCTCCTGCGTGAGGACTGCAGGATCCCAGGAAACCAGTTGTTAAGGAGCCAGCAGCCAGCTACCGAGTTAGATAATGAGAACTTGGGCTTTCCTGCCCTGTTTACCTTGCGTTAAGTACACAAAATGATGTCATTTCTGTACTTATTCAACTGGCCGCGTCTCTGGGCCCCATCAGGGGTGCCTCCCCTCCCCACTCTGGTCACCCCATCCCTCAGCAGGGCGGGTGGGCCTTGGGGAGGGCATGGAAGCCAGTCAGTGCCGCACCGTAGGTGTCTCCACCCTGTCCCCCCTCCCGTTTTCTCCCCTCCCCACTCCCCATTTTCTCCCCTCCCCCTCGCATGTTACCGCTCACCAGGAAGGCTGCAATGGGGTCTCATTGGCCCCCTGCCACCAGCCTGTCTCCTCCGAACGCTTCACCCCTCGGCCAGCGGGAGCTTCCTACATGGCCTCCTGCCTGAAAGCCTAGACTGGCTCCAGTGTCGCGTTCCAAAAGGAGCTTAGCCTGACCCCGGCCCGGAGATCCGCCCACCGGTCCGCTCCCGCCGGCCTCCCCACCGCACCCGGCTCCACACCTCAGCCCGGAAACCAGCCAGAGCTGCTCCACAGCCTCGAAGGCTGACCTCCCCTCCCCAAGATCTTCACTCCTCGGGACTCCTTCTTCCTTCCCACTCACTCCTCCTCAGCCTCGGGGAGCCCCTCGGGACTAGCCCCTGCATCCCACCCCGCCCCTGCCATTCTCTCCGAAGAGAAACATCCATGACATTCAGACACTGTCAGAGGCTGTAAAGTCTGTGAGACTCGCCCCAGCCGGCTTGGCTCAGTGGATAGAGCGTCAGCCTGCGGACTGAAGGGTCCCGGGTTCGATTCCAGCCAAGGGCACATGCCCGGGTTTCGGGTTCAATCCCCAGTAGGGGGCGTGCAGGAGGCAGCCGATCAATGATTCTCTCTCATCAATGATTCTCTCTCATCACTGATGTTTCTATCTCTCTCTCCTTCTCCCTTCCTCTCTGAAATCAATAAAGGAAAAAAATCTGTGAGACTCAGAGCAGGCCTTGAGGTCTGGAGGTCACCCTCGGAAAGGACCTGCATGGGGATAGGGAGGGCGAGAACTTGGTCAGGGGAGGCGGGGGAGGCTCCCAGGAGGAAGGAGGAAGGGGAGGAGCCAGGACTGCCAGGGAGGTCAGGAGGGACCCCTGGGGGTGAGGCAGTGAGAAACCACCTCACGTTAACCCTAATGACCTTTCCCCCTCCCCTCCCTGTCCTTCCCTCTCTCCCACGCTGCCTGGCTTTGGGACAAGGGCCTGAGCTCCTGGACAGTCTCACAGCTGCGTCAAGCATCCTCAGGGTGCAGCGTGCACTGGGTCGGGGAGGTGGGGCGGAGCGGGAAGGGGCAACCTGCACCTTGGTCAGGAGAGGGGCACGGTGGACGGCGGGTGGTCACAGCAGCTCTGGAGACGGTCAGCTCTGGGCCTCAGGATGAGACCAAGGCTGGGGGCTGGGGAGGTGCCCATGGAGTACAGGGAGGAGGGAGGCTCCTCGCACACTGTCTGATGGGGAGGGCAGATGTGCAGTGTCCACGCGGCCCTGGCTGGTTTCCTCTGAGGCGGCCCCACTAGGCTCAGCTGGAAGGTCCCCCCAGAAGGACGGGGTGCGGGGGAGGTGAGACCTGGAGCTCACAGCCTCTCTGGAAGCAGCGCCCCTTCTTGGGTTTTGAGTATCTGCTCCGGGCACAGACCTCATGCGGCGGAGGCTGAGGATGGGGACCCCTGAGGGATCACGGGAGGAAGAGGCGAGAGCATTGCTCTGGGCCGGCCCCAAGCGGGGGCTGGAGCTACTCGGGGAACAAGACAGTCCCTTGACCTTGTCCGGTGCAGAGACGGACACAAAGCTCGGGAACCCTTCAGTTCCGTCCGAGATGCACGCTCAGCCGAGGCGGGTGGGTGGGGACACGCTGACAGCCAACGCACTCCGGTCCCCTCCTCACAGCACCCGGCAGGGCCTGGCCTCCCATTTCACACACTCGTGCACACACTCAGAACTAGGCAAGTGCCCTGCCCATGCGGAACCTCAGCTTCGACTTCTGTTAAGTGGGCTTATCGATACCTACGTTACAAGGCTCAGGGAGACGGGACAGGAGCCCTCCTGGCCACGGGGCAGGACGGTAGGTGGGAGCAGGGAACTTGGACAGAGGAAGCAAGTTGGGACCCTGTACGGGCGGGAAGAGTAGGTTGCCTTCTCTGGGGCCAAGCTTCAGGATGCCAGCTGGGCCTCCGGGCACCGCCTTCACCTGCCCTCTCCCCACCCTTCCAGGCCCAGCACAGGCCCAGCTCCTAGTATGCCCACCACCTCCTTTTGCTCAGTTCCTGGGCGGCGTGGGCTCCAGGCTCATTGTCCCGGCCTGTCCTAGCCTGGACCCTCCTGAAATGGGAGAGCAGCTGGTCCAGTCACTGCGAGTCTGCAACCCCCGCAGCAGGC
This sequence comes from Myotis davidii, assembly GCF_000327345.1. Taxonomy (NCBI): domain Eukaryota; kingdom Metazoa; phylum Chordata; class Mammalia; order Chiroptera; family Vespertilionidae; genus Myotis; species Myotis davidii. The sequence goes on from NW_006291007.1 coordinate 2,644,246, forward strand.
GGAGGCACTGGGGAGCCTCCCTGCATCCAGGGCCTGAACTCGCTGCTCCCATCCCCTGCCTGGCCCGCAGCAGTGGCCACTTCCTCCCCGCCCGGCTGGGCCAGCAGTCGCACTGCCTATAAATAGAAGAGTGAGATTCCTCGTGGCCCGGTGAATGGCGCTGACATCCTGCCTCGCCTGGCTGAGCCCTGAGTCACAGCCCGGCAGGAGCCCAACCAGTGGACCCGGCCTGCACCACCGACCTGGCCCAGAGGAAGCGCTGGGGCGGCGGGAGCCCCTGGGGAGGCTGAGAGAAACGCTGGCATTTCCTGCCCCAGAGGCCTGCGGGCTGGGCACTCTGGCTGGCTCAGGAGTGAGCGTGCAGGGTGTGTGCCAGGCAGGGGTGCCGGGCTCCCCGAAGCACAGCACCCCCTCTCCTGAGTGGAAGGGAGGGGGATACCCAGGGAGCCTCATCGGCTCTCTTGCTCTGGCTTTGCTAATGTCAAAGCCAAAACCAAGCCCACACCGAGATAGACACACCCACACCCGCTCCGCACATCCCTGGGCAGCCTGGGAAACAGGCCTGGGCATGGGTAGGAACCCAGACAGCTCAGAGGGCCAAGTGGCAGGCAGGGCAGGCGCGGCCCAGAGCAGGAACCTGCGGCAGGAGGCAGAGGGGGTCTCCAAGCCTCTTAGTCGCTCTACCCAAGAGTCAAAGAGACAGAGATCCTCACTGGCCATGCTGGGGTCCCCTGTCCTCAAGGGGAGGGGAGGAGGAGCCTGGTGGGCTCTGTCTGGGGTGGAGAAGAGGTAACACCCCCCCAAAAAGCAAAGGCCTGTTAGGAAGGAGAGAGCTTTGGCGGCCCAAGCCCAAGCCCAGCAAATGTCAGTGGAGAATTCTCAGAATACCGCCTCTCGGAGCCCCGCACCCAGCGGTTCCCCCCACTCACACCTCGATATCCTCCATCTCCCACTGCAGTTGTCTTCTTTCTAACCCAGGGCACAGTCTAATTTATGGAATGTGCTTGGTTTTGTTTTCTTGTTTATTTCTCTCTCCCATTAGATCCACCAAATCATGCTCCCTGAGGACAAGGGCCAGGCTAGTGTTTGTTCACAGCTGTGTGCTGGGCACTGCTTGTTAGATGAACAAACGAATGACCTGTGTGCTTGAGGGCACACACACTCACTCCCACACCTATTCACCCACTCACACTCTCACATAATCTCATGCACAGACTCACTTACACCAACACTTGCATTTCTCACATTCACACACACACACGCCTCTTCAATTATTTGAGAAGGTTGAGCAGCCCCCTCCTTCCCTGTCACCTCCAAGTGTCTACCACCACCACCACCACCACCCCACCCCAGGGGCCCCTAGGACAAGGAATCCGAGCTGTAGAATTGGATACGCTGCAGTTTTGACCCTGAGTCCTTCCTAGGAACAGTGACACATTCTGATTCATATGTAGAAGCCAAGGGTTTCTCAGGCCAGAGGGACTGGGCTGGGAAAACGTGCTCCTGCCCCGTCTGAAAATCCTTGCCGATTCCCTGTCGTCCACAAGTTGTCCGCACCTCAGTGGTGTGGCTTTTCAGCCCAGGCCACAGCTCGGGGCCACGGGGAACACCTGCGCTTCTCCAGGCAGCCTGATCCCTCCACCTAGAATGTGCCCAGTTCCCCTCACCCCATCCCCATATCTTACTCACCTTGCAGGCTCCTAGTTATACTTCAAGACCCATCCAAATATCAGCTCCTTGCAAGACTGGGAGCAACATGAACAGTTTTTGCCGGTTCCTTCCCCACGTTGTCTTGAAAGTTCTAGAAACACAGATGCACAGACGATGGGCTTGGTGATGTCCTTAGAGATCCATATAGTGTGCATCCCCGGAGTGGTTGGAAATGTGCTGGGTACCTTTGTGTTGCCACAGCAACCGGGACTGATGCCAGCATCTAATGAGCTGGGAACAGGAATGCTCACTGTGAAGAACTGTCCATCCAAGGTCAGCAGCAGCCCACGGAGAGACACTGAGCTGCCCGTCAGATGGGGAGCCCAAGGCCCAGAGAGGGAGGGGTCTTGTCGTGGACACACAGCAAATTTGGCACCAAGGTGGTTGGTGCCCACTCCCGTGGGGGGCACTGGCCTGGCCACACTGCAGTGCCAGGGATGTCGTGGGAAACGTGACTGCAGTGCCGGAAGCGCCCACCAGCTGCTGCACCTTCTCCCGCCCCTGCTGGTGGCCCGGAGGTGGCTGTGGCGAGGATGTGCAGGAATGTGGAGCCAGCATCCCCTGGGGAGGGGAGCGCTGGGCTTGTGGGCTGGGGCCAGAATTCTACAGTTACAGTGTGAGCTCAGCAGACACCAAGAAAGCCACCCTGTAGATCTGAGCCCGGGCACTAGTGACTGCACACGCAGGGCCCAGACTGGCCGTGGGAGGCGGAGAGGGAGAGGCAAGGCCTGGTTCCCCCCTAAATCGGCCCCCTAGCCCTGCTCCAAAAGGGGTGGCCATCCTCCCCTCAATTCCCCACTGTCAGCCTGGGCCACCTCGGACCCCTGGAGGAACTTCTTCAAACTTTCTAAAAACTGCAAATTAGCCCGGGCCAGTGTTTCTCAGTGGTTAGAGCATCAGCCAGTGGACCAAAGGGTCCTGGGTTCAGTTCCTGATCATGGGCACATACCTGGTTTGCAGGCTCACCTTCAGCCCCAATAGAGAGGGGCACATGCGGGAGGCAATGTGTCTTTCTCACATC
>NW_006291007.1:2647140-2661876 GCF_000327345.1 Myotis davidii
TCTCTTCATCCCTTCCTCTATCTAAAAATCAATGGAAAAACATATCCTGGGGTGAGGATTAACATAAAATAAACAAAAAATCTGCAAATTATACACAAAACTAGAGGTGAGATTGTAACAAACCCCCACATCCCTATTCCCTCCTCCTGTGTCATTTTAAAGCAGATCCCGGGCATGATATCATTTCACCCATAAATATGTCAGCGGCAAATCTCTGAAAGGACTCTTCCTTCCAAAAAAATGAAGCCATGATCACATCATCATTACACACACAAATTAATGATAATTTCTATGTTAACAAAGAGCCGGCCCTGGTCGGTTTTGCTCAGTGGATAGAATGTCAGCCTGCAGACTGAAGAGTCCTAGGTTCGATCCCTATCAAGGGCACATGCCCAGGATGTAGACTCGATACCCAGTAAGGGGAGTGCAGGAGGCTGCCGATCAATGATTCTCATGATTGATGTTTCTCTCTCTCTCTCCCTCTCTCTTTTCTTCTCTGAAATCAATAAAAATATATTTAAAAACAAAGCCGGTAAATGTTCAAATTTCCAGTGGTCGCATATTTGCTTTTTCACAGTTGGTTTAAATTTTGATCCAAATAAGGTTTGCACGTGGCATTGTAATGGTCAGTTTGACTCTGTTGGAGTGTTTCTTTTTGTTTGCTTTCATTTATTAATCGGAAGAAACCAGTTGTTGGTCTTTCGGTGTTTTGTCCAGCTGGAGTTCGCCGGCTGCTGCCCTGTGGCGGAGTTGAATGTGTTCCTCTATCCCATAAAACGGTAGTTCGAAGCAGAGGCTTGATCAGACTCAAGTTCGATTTTTGTGTGTTTTTTGGCAAGACTACGTCATTAGATGGCATTGAGGTCTATTGGGTTGTACGTGGTGTCTGAGTCTCTCTTCTTTGTGTGATATTAACAGCCATTTCAAGCAATTAATTTCAGAGGGACTGCAAAATAGTGTCATATTCATTCTTTCTGCATTTATTAGCTGGAATCTGTCTAGAAAAATTTCACTCTTTTCTATTATTAGTGGATTATGCAGTGATTCTGTTGGAAAGGACTTACACAGTTTATCCACTCCCCCCGTGGGCCGTGCGGTGAATGGTCCAGAGAGGGCAGGCCCCTCACTAAAGGGCACACAGCACATTGGGAGCAGGGCTAGAGCTCAAACCCAGGCTTGTGCGCAGGACTGGTCTGGAGGCAGCCTGCTGAGCAGAGGGGCTCAGTTCTGGGAATCAGAGGCCCGGCCTCAAATCTAGGACCTGTCACTGAGAACCCATGGGGCCTCGGGCAGATCATCCGGCCTCGATGCACTCCTTCATGCAGGGATAATCCCACTTCCCTTGTGCAGCCCAAGTTCACGGACTTTTCCTGTCGTAAGAAGGGCCTAGGACAGTGGTTGGCAAACTGTGGCTCGCGGCCCAGCCTCTCCGATGGTTACATTCACAAGCCAACGTAAGGCCTGCGGCCTCTCGCCTTGATGTCTCATGGCTGCTTCAGGACCTGCCGACGGACCCTGCCTTTCCTCCCAAGTGCCCAGCAGGTGCCCGTGGACAGAGTTTCCCAGAAAGCTCAGGCCTCTATCAGCAAGGTGGTGAGCTCTGGACTGGCCACAGAACTGTGGGGGATTTTGTTGAAAACTGATTATGAGTTTCAAGGCAGTGACAGCAAAGCATCAGACCAAGCAAAGGGTCCAGTCTGGGCCAGACCTTATGTAACTTGCATGGGCCCCTGGCCCGCAAAGCCAGCCCTGCTGGAGCTCCGTCCCGGGGGCGGGGGGGCGGGGGGAGGGAGGGTCCATCTCATCCAATTTAACAGAGAGTGTGTAAGTGGAGACACGCTAGCCATCCCAACTCAAACCCCAGTCCAACTGGCTTTGGGTAAAATAGAGTAAATAGCGCTGGCCAGGTGGCTTAGTTGGTTGGAGTGTCATCCCATGCACCAAAGGGTTACAGGTTCAATTCCCCATTAGGGTACATATCTAGGCTGCAGGTTCAATTCCGGTCAGGGCACATATGGGAGGCAACCAGTGTCTCTCTCAATCCAATTAAAATATATCCTCAGGTGAGGATTAAAATAATAGTTTCTCTCAAATCAATTAAAATATATCCTCGGGTGAGGATTAAAATAATAAAATACAGTAAACAGTATTTCACGATTATAATCATGCAAATGCTGTTTCATGGCTTTCAATCTTTTCAGTCAGCATGGGGACGAAGCAGGAAAAACTTGATTGTGGAGCAAAAGAAAACATGAATGTCAATAACACAGCGTGAAAACTTATTGCCAACCCAGGTGGCAGGCAAACAGGCAGAGGAGGTGGTAGGGACACCATATTTACTCTTATCCTAAAAAGGATGGGCCAAGAAAAACGCCTCGAGTCAAACAAAAGGAATAGATATTTATGTACAGATAGCCAGTAGATATATAGTAGATGTATCGTAAATTTCAAAGTCGAGAAGGAGGTAGGAATGTGAGTTAAATTCACATGTACCTTATAGAGAAATCAATAGATTTGGTCTAAAATTATAAATGAAGAAATAGCTATATAAGCATATTATCTAGAGTTATGGAGGAAACCATTAGAGAAAATAGAAAAGGAAAAGTGTAAACAGTTTGTGGAATGAAGAGGGAAGAATAGGGTGGAGTCTGCTGCGTTCCTTTCTAAGCTCTTTTGAACCGTATTTTGTAACCATGTTCTTCTATTATTTTGCTAGTAATTAAAAAGTTGAAAAGGGGATGAGAATCAATGATCACACATGAAAAGACAGAGGGGCTGATCTGAGCTGACTGCTTCAGGGCCTCTTTCTCCCAGACCACTGATCGCTGTGGAGTCAGATATTTGCGGCTCATCTTCCAAGAAGGGAAATTCAGAATTTTCCAGGGAAGGGTTTTGATTGGATCACATGCCCACCCCTTGGGCCAATCAAGGGTGTGCTGGACTGTGATTGGCCTCACCAGGATCACGTGACCAGTTGGTTGCCAGGAAGGTTGAAAACCCCCAGGACCAGATAGAGGGGTAGAGGAGCAGTTCTGGAGGGAAGAGTGGGGCTGTCATTGAAGAAAGGGAGAAGGCATGCTGGGGGACAAACTAACAGATGCCCATGCCACTGAGACTACCATGGGCCGGACTCTGGTACGAGGTGTGGAAGAGTAGAGATGATTGCAACACGGAGCTTTTATTGGGAGTTAGGGTGGGAGGTGGAAACAAGGAAATGAATTGCTGCTACCCAAGGGAGACTGTGGAAAGAACTATATGATATTCACCCAGGATCCTATGGGAGCCAACAGACCATGACACACTGCCAACTGGGGCATCAAAAAGTCCTATCGATTCCAGTGGCTTCCCAGAGGCTCCCAGCTACAGCACAGTGACTTGGGGCCAGATCCCATTCCTTCTCGGGGAAGTTACTTCACCTCTCTGAGCCTGTTTCTCCGGAAGAATGGCTCAAAGATTTCAATTTAGCAATTAGGCTGGTTTGGGAAGTTGAGTAGAGAGCTTGCACTTCCTTACCTTCCCAGTGTCCCAGGGCCACCTACCCACAGTCCGATTTTTCTTTGACGATAAATAAACTGCTTAGTTTCAACTTAGCTGGAAACCAAAAAACAACAGTGGCTTTGGAATGTAGCTCGATATCTGGTGTTGCAATCCCTCCAACTTTGTTCTTCTTTCTCAAGATTGCTGCGGCTATTCGGGGTCTTTTTTTTGTTCCGTATGAATTTTGGGGGAGTTTTTCCTAGGTCTGTGAAGTATGCCGTTGGTATTTTAAGGGGGAGTGCATTGAATCTATAGTGCTCTGGGTGGTATGGACATTTTAATGATGTTGCTTCTACCAATCCATGAACACGGTATATTTTTCCAATTGTTTATGTCATCTTCTATCTCTTTTTTCAATGTCCTGTAGTTTTCCGAGTACAGGTCTTTTACCTCCTTAGTTAAGTTTATTCCTAGGTATCTTAATTTTTTTGGTGCGATGGTAAATGGGAGTGTTTTTGTTGTCTCTCTTTCTGTGAGTTCATTATTATTGGTGTATAAAAAAGCCGTAGATTTTCAGGTTCTTAAAATTGCCTGGTACTGGCACAAGAACAGACATATAGACCAATGGAACAGAACAGAGAACCCAGAAATCGACCCAAACCATTATGTTCAAACAATATTTGACAGAGGAGGCAAGAACATACAATGGAGGCAAGACAGTCTCTTCAATAAATGGTGTTGGGAAAACTGGACAGATACATGCAAAAAAAAAAAATGAAACTAGACCACCAACTTACACCATACACAAAACTAAACTCAAAGTGGATAAAGCACTTACATGTAAACGGGAAATCCTAAAAATCCTAGAAGAAGCCATCAGCAGCAAAATATCAGCCATATGTCATAGTAATATCTTTACTGCTACAGCTCCTAGGGCATTGGAGACTAAGGAGAAAATAAACAAATGGGACTACATCAAAATAAAAAGCTTCTAAACAGCAAAAGAAATCATCAACAAAACAAAAAGAGAACATATTTGCCAATGTTATATCCAATAAGGGCTAATCTCCAAAATTTATAGGGAACTCATACATCTTAATAAAAGGAAAATAATCCAATCAAAAAATGGGCAAAGGACTTAAAAAGACACTTTTAAAAGTAGACATACAGAAGGCCGCAAGACATATGAAAACACACTCAAAGTCACTAGTCATCCGAGATATGCAAATCAAAACAACAATGAGATACCATCTCACACCTGTCAGACTGGCTATCATCAACAAATCAACAAGCAACAAGTGCTGGCGAGGATGCGGAGAAAAATTTGTGGACTATAATGAACAACATAAACTGATGAACAAAAATAGATCCAGAGGCATAGAAGCATCAAACAATCCATCAGTTCTCAAAGGGAAGGCAAGGAAGAGTGGGGTTGAGGGGGTAAGAGATCAACCAAAGGCTTTGTATGCATGCATATGGGTGTAACCAATGGACACAGACAGTGGGGGGGTGAGGGCATGTGCTGGGGGGTGAGGGTGGCCAATGGGGGAAAAAGGAGACATATGTAATACTTTAAACAATAAAGAATTAAAAAACAAAAGAAAATAAGACAGTCCTTAGAGTTGTTTCATTATCCAGCCTTCAGGAGACTACCAGACATTATCCAAATGCCTAAAACAACCTAATTGTATGAAAATTGTCAACATACAACCCCATGAGAATAGAAGCTCCCTGAAGGCAAGCAAAGCATTATTCATTTTTGCGTCTCTCCCTGGTGTACCTCGTGTAATGGACAGCCTCCCTCCCACGCAGTTTTCTTGAAATGTAATTAAAACACAGCACTGCGTAAGTTTAAGGTGTACAGCATAGTCACTTATATATATATTATGAAATGATTACCAAAGTAAGTTGTGTAAACATCCATCATCTCATATAGATACACATACCAAAAAAAGGGGGGGGAATGCTTTTTCCTTGTGATGAAAATTCAGGATTTACTCCCTAAACAACTTCCAGATACACCGTGCAGCAGTGTTAGGTATAGCCATCATGTACAGTACATCACCAGCACTCAGTTATCTTGTAACTGGGAGTCTGTACCTTCTGACCACCTTCATCCACTCTCCCAGCCCCCACCTCTGGTAACCACAAGTCGGATCTCTTTTTCTACGTTTGTTTTTAGATTCCACATGTGAGATCATATGGTATTTGTCTTACTCTGCCTGACTTACTTCACTTAACATAACGCCCTCAAGGCCCATCCATGTTGTCACAAATGGCAGGATTATGGCTGAATAATATTCCCTCGTGTGTACACACACACACACACACACACACACACACACACACATCTTACAGCTTCTTTATTCATCCAACATTGGGACAAAGATTGTCTTGGCTATTGTAAATAATGCTGCTATGAACACGGGGGTGCATATATCTCTCTGACATTGTGTTTTCATTTCCTTTGGATATGTTCCCAGAAGTGGAATTGCTGGATCACATGGTAATTATAGTTTTTATTTTTTTGAGGAACCTCCATACTGTTCTCCATAGTAGCTGAACCAATTTACAATCCAACCAACAGTGCACAAGGGCCCCCCTTTGTCTGCATCCTCTCCAGCATTTATTAGACCATGGACAATCTTGTCTTTTTTATAGGATAGTCATTCTAACAGGTGTGAGGGGATAGCTCCTTGTGGTTTGATCGGCATTTCTTTAATGATTAGTGATCTTGCGCATCTTTTCATGTGTTGTTGGCCATGTGTTTATCTTCTTTGGAGAAAGGCCTATTCAAGTCCTTGGCCCATTTTAATTAGATTATTACTTTTTTTTGCTATTGAATTGTATGAGTTATTTATGTATTTGGGGTATTTAGTTCTTATCAGATATTTGATTTGCAAGTATTTTTTCCCATTCTATAAGTTGTCCTTTCATTTTGTTGACCATTCCTTTGCTGTGCAGAGCTTTTTAAAAATGTATTTTATTTTTAAAAAATCTTTATCATTGAGATGGTCCCCTTCAATCCCCCCATTGCCCCTCTCCCACCGGGTTCCAGCCCCGCCCCAGGCCTTCACCACTCTATTGTCTGTGTCCATAGGTAATGCATATATGCATATAGATCTTTGGTTAATCTCTTCCCATACCTCCTCACCCTTTCCCTCTGAGACTCGTCAATCTGTTCCATGTTTCCATGCCTCTGATTCTATTTTATTCATCAGTTTATTTTGTTCACTAGATTTCTTACTCGTTTATTTTGATTTTTAGATTCAACTGTTGAGATGTATTGCCATTTTATTCATATTTTTATCTTTTCTTCTTTTTTTTCCTCTTCTTAAAGAATACCCTTCAACATTTGATGTAACACTGGTTTGGTGGTGATGAACTCCTTTAGCTTTTTCTTGTCTGTGAAGCACTTTATCTGACCTTCAATTCCAAATGATAGCTTTGCTGGGTAAAATAATCTTGATGGTAGGTCCATCACTTTAAGTATTTCTTGCCTGAAAAAAGGGCTCCTTTCTGGCCTGAAAAGTTTCTACTGAGAAATCAGCTGACAGTCGTATGGGCGCTCCTTTCTAGGTAACTAACTGCTTTTCTCTTGCTGCTTTTAAGATTCTCTCTTGGGAGCTTTTTAGTTTGCTGCAGTCTATTTCTTATGTTGCTTGCGCTTTAGGTGTCATATTCAAGAATCACTGTCAAGACCCATGTGACAATTTCCTATGTTTTCTTCTGGGAGTTTTATAGTTTCTGGTCTGACATTTAAGTCCTTAATCCATTTCGAATTAATTTTTGAGAGTAGTGTAAGGTAGGGATCTACACTGGATGTTTTTAATAGATTTTAAAACTGAATATATGAATGGGTAAAGGGAGAAATGAGCCTTAGAGAGAACACTGAAAATAAGAGCTCGGTTTGACAAGACAGACTCCTGGCAGACGCCCCAGTGGGTTCAAGTATCAGTCAAGGACAAGCAGAGAGGGTAAATGTGGACCCGGCCTCGGGGCTAGAAGGCAGGGCACTTTGGAGGAAACTGTGGGCAATGGGCCTGCTTCATTTGTTCATTCAACAGATGTTGTGAGCCACCTACTCTGGGGCAGCAGCGAACATGAGTCCCCTTGCCCTCTGGGAGCTGAGATCCAAGGTGTCATGTGTGAGAGTGGCAGTGGCCCCTGGGAGAACCTGGACAGTGCGTCCCCACGGTGGCATCGTCCTGCTAATGTGCTTATACCAGGAACAGGAATTGTGTAGCAACCTTTTACAGGGAACCAACTGTATTAGTCAAGACCATTTCCGTTTTAATAGAAACTCAACTCGAACCAGCTTAAGCCAACTAAAAAGGACATTTTTGGTTTAAGTATTAAATTCTAAAAATACCAGGGGCTAACTGGCTTCTGGCATGACTGGGTCCAAGCGCTCCGAAGATACCATCAGGCCTCCGGGTCTGCTCCATCTCCTGGCTCTGCTTTCTCCTGACTTCACTCTCCTGGCTTCCTTCTCCACCGGCCGCATGGTAGCTCCAGGCTAATGATCTCAGCAAAGAGGAAGCACGTCTCTCCTGATTGTTCCAGAAACTCTAGGGCGCTGTTAGAGGGACCGGTTCAACTTGGGTCTGATGCCCAGGCCTGAGGCAGTGCTTGCAGTCAGTACTGGGATGTGCTGACTGGCCGGGGTCTGGCAGGAGGTGTGGGATAGGGCACAGGGAGGCGGGATGGGGACTGAGAACGAAGGAAGGTGGTGTCCAAAGGAGAGCAGGGCTGTCACTAGGCCGCCTCGCAAGGCCCTACACCTATTATGCTCCAGGCACAACACTAAGTGTCCATGCCGCCTCCCAACAGTCCTATGTGACGAGGCCACTGTGGTCCCATGTACAGATGCAGAGCTGGCTCAGAGAGGCTGAGTACCTGCCAGCGTTTGCATGCCTAGGAAGTGGGGGAGCATGGATGCCTTTGTACCAGACAGAGCAGGTGGGGGGGAGGCCGCAGACTCTGAGCTACAGCAGGAGGTCAGAGACAATGTCACTGACTCGACCTAGTGAATGAAGGGGGAGCGGTAAACGGGAACAATCTGACGCATGAGGCGTCATCCTTGTCCCCTAGCCACTCCCCAAGCCCCACGGCAACAACATCTACCCTCTCGTTCAACGTTTGCTGAAGCAGGTGGTGCAGACCCAGCAGCCAGACTGCTTGGGTTCCCTGGAAAACAGAGCCTTTAGCAAGGGATTAAGTGCTGAGACTTTTAACGTGGAGGTGGAATTCCAGGGCAGCAAGTGAGGGAGAAGAGAGGGGAGGTGGAGAGGGATGGGAAGCAGCGCAAGATGACGTCGAACCATCCTGCCACTGCTTTACAACCAACCACATATGGAAAATGTGCCTCAAAGGGCCCCAGGCTGCGAGGAGGAGTTCTTCCTCCCACCTCGGCTCCTACTGCGCAGAGGTCATCCAAGAACTGACTCCCTCCACTCTCTGGGCAGAGCTCTCCAGCCCCTTTGGCGGCTGTTCAGGAATCAGCCCCCTTATCCTGGGATGTGGTGTGGTGGGGGGAGTGGGGGAGGGCGGGCTCAGCCTCTGGGAAGGCAACTGGTCAGCTTCGGGTGTGGATCTGTGAGGATCCCATGGAGTCTATCAGCCATGGAGACAGAGCAAATAGGAGTGATGGACAGGGGAGCTGAGAGAATCTTAGAGGGACGCAAGATGCATGCTATACAGCCACCTTCTAGCTTGTGCTGTGACTTCTCCGTGCCCCAGTTACCCTCCCAGTGAGGGGGGAGTAACAGTCTGTCGCCTGAGTTGTTGAGAGGATCGGAGGTAATGCATGCAAAGCGGTGAGTAGTGTCTGACCCCTAGGAGGTCAGCTGGACTGGAGGTCTTGATCTTACCTGGGTAGGACTTGGGGTGCCGTCCTGGCTAAGCTGTGTTAGCCTGGACTCTCCATTGCAAGCTGCCTCGGATGAAGGAAAGGATGTATTGGCTCACAAAACCGGAAGGCCTGCAGGTGGGGTCAGCACAGCTGGACCCAGGGGAGACTGAGTCCCAAGGGATGTGGTCCACGGTGAGGTCACGACATGAGCATCGGGAAAACACTGTCCTTGACCTCCAAGGGCTGACCTGAGCAGAGAGAAGACCAAGAAGACCCGGCTGGAGCACCTGGGAAATGAGAGGCTGGACTACATTGGGAATTATCAACTTGGCATCCTCTGGACTTCTGGGATGGATCCATGATTTGTTGGTCCCAAGGGAAAAAAAAAACAAAACAAAAAGATCTTCATTTTTTGGCTGGATCTCAACTCCATGACTTCATCCGAGCTTGCTCACAGTGATTGTCAGCTCAGACACGTAGTTGGTCTTTACAAGTTTAAGAAATACATTTGGGGAAGTGGATTGTGGCTTTATGAATGAAGTCTGTTTAGTAGATGTAATCCTTCAACTGCGGTATCCACACGGGAAAAACAACATCGTTGAGGGGGATGAAAAGGTGAGGACTGTGGCTACAGCTCATCTTGGACACTGGGATTCCAGGAGGCCCTTTATCAGGAACACCCAAACACCATGCGCCATTTCGCAAGCGACGGGGCCCATCAGCTGCGTGACCTTGGACAGGTCATTCTGCCTCTCTGAACCTGCTTCTTCAACTATAAAATGAGACTGGTATCCAGACATAAAAATCAAAACACATACCCACACAACAGACTTGCACATGACTGTTATAACAGTTTTATTCACAATAACCAAAATCTGGAAATAGTCCAAATGGTCATCATCCCATAAATGGATAAACAAACTGTGGTACGTCCATACACTAGAACACTACAGTGGGGCCTTGACTTACGAGTGTCCCGACTAACGAGTTTTTTGAGATACCAGCTGTCTCTCGGCCGATTTTTTGCATTGCGTTGATAGAGTAATTTGAGTTAATGAGCTCCGTCTCAGAATGAATTAAACTCATAAGTCAAGGCCCCACTGTACTTGACAACAAAAAGGAATGAACTATTGGTACACGCAACAACATGAATAAATCTCCAAAACATGTTAACTAAAAGAAGCCAGACACAAAAGAGAACACACTATGTGATATTTATATGGAATTCTAGAAAAGGCAAAATGAACCTTTAGAAGATAGGTGGGTCGGTGGTTCTCTGGAGTTGGGGGAAGGAGGGAACTTGAATGCTGGTGATAGTTACAAGGCTGTAACTGTAACTACTTATGAATTGGACACTTAACATGGATGAAATCTATCGCATGTAAAGTATGCCTCAATGTTGACTTTCTAAAAATGAGAGCAAAGAAAACCATTGCCGTTCTTAGGACCCTTTCTATGCTAGAAACCCAACTCCAGATAGTGTTCGGAGAAAACAGAATTGGCTCATATAATCAGGTTAGTCCAGGGGTGCAGTTGGCTTCAGGTGCGGCTTGATCCAGGGCTTACTGATGTCTGGATAGAATACACTCGCCTTCTCTTTACTCCTTGTTGGCTTTATCCTCAAGCAGAGAACAGGATGGCCACCAGCAGTTCCAAGCTTGGCAACTTCTGTCCACTTGGCAACTCCCACAAAAACCGAATGCCTCTTGCCTCATAGTTGCTGCAAAAGTCCCAAGGGGAAGTCTCAGCGTCCGTCCATCCTGGGACACGTGCCTGCCTCTCAAGCCAGCGGGTGGGACTGGCCCCACCTGAACACCAGGGGTACTTGGTGCGGGAGGGGTGATCCTCTGAAGGAAAAGACAGGTATTGTCAGAAGGGCCATGGATGCTGGCCAGTACCTCTCTCCACATCCCCAGGGCAATGTCATCAACTCTTCCTACCTCCAGGCCCCGCTGCAGTGGCCAGGTCGTCAGGGACAGGCCCCAGACTCATTCGAGGTCCTCGAAGGCTGCTTTTCTGTGATGTCACAGGGCTCTGCCTGTTAGATACAAGAGTCAAGACAGAAATCAAGTGCTAACCTCTTCCCCACCAGAAAGCCCTTCCCGCCTGTGCTGGGCTGTCTGCACCCCGAGGAGGTGGGCGGGTGGGAGGAGCTTTGTAGCAGCTACTCTGGCCCAGGCCCAGAGGGAATGCTTTGGAACTGAGCATCCGGACTTGTAGGTTGAACTTGAGGAGGTACAGGATGCCTCTGTGGGCCAGAATGCAGGGCAAAGGGGTGAGGGGTCTAGCTTATCAATTTAGAACCACCATCCTAACAGGGTCTGGGCAGGAAGGCCAAAGAGAAAGCTGACAAAAGGGGGTCCCTTCAGAGATCAAGGACAATAAGGTACCCCCCCAGCACGCTGACACTCAAACCTCACTTCCTGAGCAGTGAAGTTAAGTGAGCATCTTCTCCATGCCAGACCCCACCCAGAGTTCTTGGGTGAAGGGGAGGGAAAGGGAGCAACAACTTCATATCTATAGTCAGAATATGCCTACAATGTAGCACCTTCCTACGGGCACTATTGTGCCCAATGAGGCAACAGGCTCAAAGAGATGGGGCTTTACCCAGGGCCCCCGCTAAGTGGCTGCCCTGGATCAGACTCCTGGCAAAGGCTTGTCTCCCCTGCCCTCCCCAATTCCAGGAGCTCCAAGCTCGAGGCTCAGCCTGATTGCTCAAGGCTGCTAATTGAGCTGAGATTATTCCCGACCCAGGCGGTGCAGAACTATCTCCCAATCCAGCCCCCAGGGAACACGGGCAAGAGAAGCCCGAGGGGGGCCCACCGCCCTGTTTTCCATCACGGGGCTGGCTGAGCAGGCCTGCCTGGCCATCCGGCTTTCTGGGAAGCAGGTTAAATGGGTGTCGTTGCCAAGAGTGTGCACTCTGCCGCAAAGAGCTGGGCGGGGAGCAGGGCGAGAGCCAGACGGAGGAAGGAGAGAGCCAAGGCCCAGAGAGGGAAGGTGTGGCCAACGCCCGGCCCTCCCGGCCAAAGGAAGCCCGTGGGCCTGGCTCAGAGCCTGGGAAAGTGGTGTTCTGGGCTCCCACCTCCTGTCTCCACCCGCCATGTCAGGCAGGCTGGCCCTCCGGCCTGCAGCCCTGCCTGGGGCACAGCCGACTGCTTCCTGGAGCTGACAATGAGCCTGCCCGTTAGTTCCCTGCACTGGCATCCTGCCCAGCTGACCCTCAGGTCCTCGGAGTCCAGCTCTGTAGGAAAGAGGGGGGCAGGCACAGTAGGCCTATGCACCCCAGCAGGGGTCCTGATCCTTAAGGGCCGCCAGCTTGGAGCAGGGCCCGGATGAGCAAGCCCCACGCAGGCTGTGCTCCTGAGATGCCTCTGTCCAGGCAGCGAGCAGGGAACCAGTGGGCGTCATGCCCCTTGCATGCTCTGAACATGGGGCAGTGCAGCAGGCTGAGTGGGGCGGGCTGCGGGTCCAGGCTGGCCAGTGCACGCAGCACTGGGGAAACTGAGGGACAACCCCCCAGTCTCCCTGTGAGGCAGACACACCCTCCAGGAGATAGTGGCACCCACCCACCCACCTCCAGTATTTCATCATCACAGTAACCTATGGGTCAGTAAGCGTTGATATGCTTGTTATAACTATATAAGCGAAATACAAATAACAATTACTGACAGAGCACTGACCTTGGGAGTCAGGAGCCGCAGACCTCCATCCCACCTCTGCCACATCCTAGCTGTGTGTCCTCGGGCAAGTCTCCTGATCTCCTTGGCCTCCGTCTTTCCTTCTGTAAAATGAGGATCAAAGGACGACTCTGAGCAGCCGAGAAAAGACAGGACGTGAAAGTCTGCCAACTGCAAATGGTCACATCGCCTGATCCGCCTCTGGGGGCACAGCTGGAGCAGCCTCCTCCTGCCTCTAACTTGTGGGCAGAGAGCGGATAGAGCTCTGGCTGCTTCACAGCACCAGCTGAGGGCCATCTGGAAAACAAACCCAGATGCCAACCCCCAACAATTCAGAGCCAAGTGGTCAAGGGGCGGGGCCCGGGACGTGGAGTGTGTGCTTTTTAACACAGTGAGTCTTGGGTGACTAAGGTGGAGAGGCAATGCGACAGCCCACGTTTCTAGCATCCTTCTCAACAACTTCATCCATTTGGAGAGACCCAGTGCTGCTCCAACACCCTCCAACGAGGTGAGGTCTCTGAGCTCCCTGGCTGGAGGCATGCTTCAGCCCATGGTCCATCAGCCCACGTGGCAAAGAGAAAATAGAGACTTTCTGGCTCCCAAGGGCACAGAGCCATCACTCAAATGGGTGGCGAGCCTCGCCCGTTTTAAAAGCCTCAGTCCTGCTAACTGGATGGGGGTGTCCACGCACAGGGGAAATGCTGGAAGGATGTACTTCATTAGCAGACATTATGAGCCTTTTTCATCCTTTAGTATTTTTGAAATGTTCTTCCGTGCAAGGCAGTTCTTTTGTAACGGGGGGAGGGGGAGGGAGGATGGACGGACACAGTATTATTTTTGATGTATTGCCTTTTCAAAAATTAATACAGCGTCTTTTGCAAATGTTTTGGGGTAAAGACTGAGGAGCATGCTTAGGAACAAGGAGTTTTGGGGGAGATGGAAAGGCAGGTCAAAGGGGCCACAGGGACAATTAATTTGACGTTAGCAAATGCTTAGCTGATGAGGATGGAACTCGGTGTATTACCCGTGTCCACTGTAATCTGTGAGCAGCTCATTCCACGAGAGCTACACCTACTGCTTACCAGGGCGGGATAGACACCTCCCACGGCCCCTTGATAACTTTACCTTGGAGCTGCCCCTCCCCTGGGGCAGTAAAATGAGGAGGATCTGGTGCAAATCCAGCTCTTTAGACACTGTCTGGGAGAGCTGGTGTGGAGGCAGGCTCAGACAACCGGGGCCTGGCTGGCCAGGAATGAGGACCATGGCGGTCAAGGTTCCACGTACGGTCCTCTTGAGTGATGAGAGCTTTCAAGTCAGCACCTGGGAGGGAACCTGAGAAATACCTGGAGGGTGACTCGCCCCTGCTGACCGGTAGGTCAACGGGACACGAGATGGGGCTTGTTGCCTGTTCACTGCCTCGTCTGTCCATCCACGGGCAGCCCAGGGCTCAGCCTCAGCTAGACAGGAAGATTCTGCTGCTGTGGGATTTGGTGACTTTTAAAAAAATGTTTTTTATTGATTTTAGAGAGAGAGAGAGGGAGAGGGAGAGAGAGAAAAAAACATTGATGTGAGAGAGAAACACTGATCAGTTGCCTCCAGCATTTCACTCAGCCTCAGCTAGACAGGAAGATTCTGTTGCTGTGGGATTTGGTGACTTTAAAAAAAATGTTTTTTGATTTTAGAGAAACATCAATTAGCTGCTTCCCGTATGCATCCAGACCAGGA
>NW_006291007.1:2662178-2674762 GCF_000327345.1 Myotis davidii
CGGCTTAACCGAAATATCTGTGGGGTGGGGACAGAAGAGGTGGGGTTGGGGGCACCTACTGAGAATGGAGGAGATTCAGGAAGTGAAATAGGGAGAGAAAACACCCAGCAAGCTCCAGGGTCACCTGAGGGGAGAGGGGAGGGGAGGCTTGAACCCCCTGCAGGCGTGTTTGCAAACTGGCCAGCTCACGGGGTCTGAGGAAGGGAACTGAGGCTCTTTCTGTGTTAAGACACAGTGCCAGTTCCTGCCCAGGGGGCACTCGGCCAGCCCAACACTGTGGCCCTCGACCTACCTGGCCCCAAGGCCGCCCTTTCTCGCGCCCTGCACGTGCAGCTGGGCCCTTCTGAACCTTCACCCGCACAAACCCAGGAGACTCCAGTCCATGCAGGAATAGCTGGATGCCCAATCCCACACCGAACAATGGTCAAAACACATGCAAGGCAATGCATCGGCCCAACGAATGCGTTTTAACAATCAGCAAGTCTCAATGGGACCCCTGGAAGCCCTTCCCATCCCTCAGCGGCCAGGTAGGTGAGGGGTGGGTTGCCAGCCACTGCCCGATGCCCACTGCAAGAGCAATAAGGATTTTTAGGGGCATTATGACTTGAGTCAGAAAACACAGCTGCCCCTGAAAGTCCCTTATTTTTCTTGCTGTCCTTGACAACTCCAGGTGAGTCCGCAGTCGACCGGCTGGCAGGTGCGTGAAGACGGTGTCCCCTCACTTGACCCTGGCCCACCTCCCACCGCGCAGGGGGCACTCTGCTGGGCAGGGGGCCGCGGGTCTCCACAGTGGCACAATTTTCCCCAATGCTTGGTCTGGCCAGTGGCTGGCCTCACTGCCCCAGGGCACGCCCAGGAAGGACTAGTCTTCACTCCACCCAGACAAGTCAGAACCCGGTGCCTTCTGCCCACAGGCAGCCGTGGCCTAGAGTCTTGGCGGACTTGCAAGTGGACAGGGCAGCCCAAGAACCAGAGGATGCGGGGCGACCAGGAGAAGGGTTGTCAGGCCCCGTCTTCCCCTGCAGAGACCCACCTCCTAAGTGACAGTCCCAGGCCTGACGCTGACGCACAACCAGAAGAGCCGGCGTTAACTTCCGCAGGCGCCAGGCCTGGTTCAGGTAGGAGAGAACCCTGGGACGTGCCCCGGAGACCAACCCCAGCCAGACACCAGGCGCTCCTCTTCCTAAACCCTCTTCAAACAAGAGCTTAAAGACACAAGATTCTGAGAGGGACCGGCCCTGGCTCAGCTTCCCTCCAGCAGCTGCGGCCTCAGTTTCCCTGTCTGTAAAATGGGTCCAGGAGGCCTCTACTGTCTCTCCCATTTCAAAGAAAAAGCATAAGAGGAAGTGAGAGCATTTCAGCTCTGTCACATCCACTGTTCCTGAAAAGCTTACAGTCACAGACCCTCTGTCCCCGGTGAGAGGCAAGAGGCTGCAAAACTGGGAAACAGCACAGCCCTCCCTCTGCAGAAGGCAACAGCTTCCCAGGGGCCGGAGCCGGGAGTCAGACATTCCCCCTCCTCCACCAAAACAGCCTATGCTGAGCCAAGACTTCCGTGTGTCCCCACGGTTTCCAGGTTCAAATCAATGAGCTGGGAGGCGCAGGCTGGAAGACACTGGGGTACGGTGAGGGGATGGTCAGAGTGGCCAACAAGACAGGGAAGGGGCTGTGACCGACTGTGCTGCTTACGAGAGGCTGAAGGGGCTTCCGGAATCCACGCCTGATCTAGGGTCCTCCTCTAAGCCGTGCTCCCCTCTGTCCCCAGGTCCTCCGGGCAGTGGAAGCTCAATTCCCAGCATCAGGGCCCCCGACAGGAGGCCAGTCCACAGACCCCAGGACACTGACGCCTCTGAACTCCACCACAAGGAACACAACCACTCAGGTAACAGGTCCCCTGAAGCCAGGCCATCTACCCAGAGCCCGGGTTGGGCTGGAAACTGCCCAGCTGACCACCAGGAGCCTCCCCAACCACACTGGCTCCATACCCTTGGGGCCTGCTCATCGGTCCAGCTGTGTGGCAGGACCCGAGGCCACTCAGAACATGGCTGACCCCACTATAGTGAAAAGCACAATCCCCAAAGGACAGACCTGGCCTCTATCTGCTTATCAGCCTTCTCTCTGCCTTCACCCCTGTAAGTAGGACTAGATCAGCCCAGGTTGCAGGGGGATGTGAGAATTAAAGGAAAGAAGGATTCAAAGCTCTTAGCGGGCTCCTTAATGAGAGCAGATTCCCTCTCCCAGCATCTTCCCCTTCCCCATCAGACCCAAGGACTGGGCAGGGCTCTGGCCATGGAGAATTCTTCCCCCTGGCTGCTCCCTGAGCTCTGCCCTGCACCTTCACTTCACATCCCAGGTCCTGTCGTGTTCAGACTGCAAGGAAACACGCTGGGAACCCCAGCCACGGCCTCAGCCCTCTCAAAACGACATCACGGCAACTGTCACCTCACCCAAAGGTTCCTGCCCTAACCAAGGTCACGGCGATACACGCCACCAGCAAACCCCAAGCTGTCCACACACACTAGGATCTGAGCCATTCAGCAGCAACACCCCGTCATGCTTTGCCTACTCCATAGCCCTGGGTCTGCACAGCCTCTGTGTGAGCTGGTGCCCTGGCCCCGACGCAGTGGGATGGAGTCAGAGGGTGAGACCCGGTTCACCACGTACCAGCCACAGAACCCTGGGCAAGCTGCCCCACCCCTCTGGGCTTCAGTCTGGTCCTTTCTGCGATCAGTGGGGTTGTTGGAGGATTAAATGAGTCCATTCCCATCAGAGGCTGAGAGCGTGCCTGGTACGAAGCATTTGATTGGGTAAGCTATCATGACCATCGCCTGCTTTGTTCTTTAAGATTTACTCACCTCTTCTGGGTGCTTTTCTGGGCCCCTTCCGCCCCCCACCCCACCCCCATCATCACACTGCTTTCCCTATCAGCCCGCAGGCAGCATGGTCCTGGGACCACCTGTATCACACACACTTATTAACAATGCCGATTCTGGAGCCCGGGGTTGGCTGGGGGCTAGGGAGGCTGCAGTCCTAACAGGTTCCTCAAGCGGTCCTCAGAGACACCCGAGTTTGAGAACCACTGCTCCGGGCCACCGTATGGCCGTGGTACAGGCAGGGTCTGGCCTAGGTGCTCAGTAACAAGGTGAGGTCAGGAGGCTGTCCCAGGCTATGGTCAGAGGCTCTCCCGTCCCCATGTCGTGCTGAGCGGATAAAGGGGACCCACCTGGGCTTGGCTCTGACAGAGTTAACCCATCACCAACACACCAGTCCGCAGTCCAGCTCCTCGGGTCTTCCCTGAGCCCTTAGCTCTGCCCGGCTTCTGCCAGGCACATCGATGAGCAAGGAGCTGCCCCCTTCCGCTGGGGGCCGAAAAGCTCTTGGGATTTCCAGGGGCAGCTGCAGAGTGAGCAGGCTCCACTCGGAACACAGGTCAGATACCACCCTTATTGGGAACTTGCTCTAGAAAGGAAACTATGAGCCATTCCCACCCTGCCTGGGGAGGGAGGGAGGTGGTCGGGCAGAGGGCAGTAGTCCCAGCATAACTTGGGGAATCCCTCCGACAGAGAAGCCGCTGGGCACATACAAGGCCTGCGGCTGGGGCTGGCTGTGAGGGTCTGGCCCCAGGGCCTGAAGAGCCAGGTCCGCTTCCAGTTAGGGGCCAACGTCCCTGGCACAGAGAGCTGGGCGGGGCTGGGCAGAGGGATGCTGGCACTCCCAGCACTCAGCCTAGGGGCCAGGGGTCTGCAGGGTCCCGCCCTAGGCCAGCCCACCATGGAGGTGGGAGCTAGAGGGCTCGGCTGAAGCGGAAAGCTTTCTTGGACTCGCTGCCAATCAGACCAGGGGTGAACAAAGCCTGGAGACCTGAATCTCATCCATCAGAGCCCCTGAATTTACAATAAACAATCTCTCCACCAGAAATTCTTTGGCTAAGAACACCTTAAACCCTCACTCTCTAGCCCTGCTGGCCGGGTGCTGGCGGCCAGTATTCCTGGGGGTTGGCTCAGCCCCCAAAAGTCATCCGTGGGTGGGGGTCTGAGTGCCCCTCAGCAAGGCTGGATCGGCGCCCGAATGCATCTGTCCACACGAACGCACACCCCCGCTGCCGAGGCCAGCGCCTTCCCTGGCCCACATTTCCAGACTGTCCAGGAGCCTGAGCCCGGGGGGAGCGCTCAGGCTGCAACATCTACCTCCACTGAGGGGGCCGGGGGAGGCAGACAGGCATGCAGACAGCAGGACTGACATATGGGGAAGAAAAGAGTCTATTGTTAAGGACACATTTACCCTTCTCCCAAGGAGTCAGCAAACTGTGGACCCAAACCAGGCCCTCCGCCCGTTTTTATAAAGTTTTATTAAAACACACGGGTACTCATTGATGTATTATCTATGGCTGCTTTCACGCCACAACAGCAGAGCAGACGAGTTGCAACAGAGATCCCGCGGGCCTCAAAGCCTAAACTATTTAAAGTTTGGCCCTTAACGAATCCTGTTTGCTGACCCCCTGTCTGACCCGTACAGCATTCACCTAGCATGCGGTGGGCACTGAGATGAGTGAGACGGAGTTCAAGGCCTGGTGGGGGCAGGGCTCCCAGGGCCACCGCTCAGCTGGCCCCTCATTCAGCCACAGGCTGCTCCCACAGCGGCAGGAGCAAAGCCCCGGCCAGCTGCAGGTCTGCCCCCAGCTCTGGCACAGAGCTGCTGCCGTCTTCATTACGTCGATGCTCCTGCAACAGGGCTGCTCTCTGTCACCCCTAACCTTCCAGAATCTTCCAGGTTTTAGAAAGCAGTGTGGTACACACACCACACATTATACAACACGCACCCATAATCAAATGCATTCCTGTCTGCAGCGAAACCCATGGATATTCACACTCGCCGAGATAAATACAGACTATACTGCGCGGAGTCTCAAGTCAGTCCGGGTCAGGTTTCCCCACAAAATTCGTTTCCAAATGACCTTTGGTTTTCATAGTTTCTTGGAGTTCAGAGTTTCGGAGGAAGGACTGTGGGTCAGTCCTGCAGTTACAAGTGTGAACGCCGGGTCTGGACTCTGTTCCTTGGTCCCGGCTGGACATCCCCACCCCTGCAGACAGCCACCCCCCCTCCCCCCCAAAACACACACACACACACACACACACACAGGCACACAAAATACCAACGGGATGAACTCACGTCCCCAGAATTTCTTCTCCAAAGAACAGCTACTACCATTCTTACTGAAAAAATGTAGCAAGTCATCTATCTGCCTGCTCCAGTCAGGGGCAGAGAAGAGCCAACATAAGTCATTTTTCCAACTCCATTTACTCGGGACCAGGACAATAAAGACATTCTGGTCACTGCTGCTGCCCCATGGGCAGGCACATCGGTGTGTTGGGGGAGCAGGTGAGTGGGTGGTAGCCAAAACGGAAAACCCTTAATTTTCCTCAGAGCCTCCTTGTGGTCAAAGTTCCATTTGGAAATCTAAAATAATTTATCTCATTGCAAATTTCTGACAGCTAATTAGAAAAATGTACCAATTGTATAATCTGGTTTCATATGTGGTAATTATACTCCTTTGGGTGAAAAAAACAAAAAAATATATTTTATAGACACACGTGTACATACATATATATAATTTAATGGCATGTCTTCCAAAAAGTGTAAAACACCCAGTGGGGTGAGGGCCTGTGCTGGGGGGGCAGGAGCGGGCTGGGAGAGGGCGCGAGGGGAAAAGGAGACATATGTAATACTTTCAACAATAAAGAATTTAAATTTTTAAAAAGTTGGCGGGGGTGGGGGGCGGGAGGAAGAGACATATGTAATGTAATACTTTCAACAATAAAGGTTTCATCTGAAACTAATATATCAAATGTCAATTGTAATGGGAAATATAGAAGTTAAAAAAATCACCTCAAAGTTTAAGATAGCCATACTGAAAAACTACCTTAATACACACCATCCATAGACGAACCACCTCCTATAAAATGCAGCTCTTCTGCACTAAAGGATGATCTCCGAAAAGATATTTCAGGAACGACCCCCATCAGACACCCCGGAATTAAATGGGTTCCCCCCTTTCTAATGCACCGTGTCTTTAGCATTCTGAAATGTCCCACCCTCTGTTTCTTAATAGAGCACTCCTATGAATGACTCCCGGAAATCTCCTCAGTGCCTGAGATTTCTACACCCCAAGATTGGGAAAGAGGTTCTGGACTCCCCTGAGGATCTCTACCAAACCCCGGACCTGGGAAGGTTTTGAGGAGGGATCGGGAAACATTTTTTCGCCTGCCTGACCGGACAGTGTCTCGTGGGGGTAAGTGAAGAGGGGATGGCTGTGTGGGGAGGGGACCTGCATTCCGCCCGATGCCAAACGCCTGGGAGGTGTGTCTGGTGAGTGTGGGGAGGGACTAGGTGAACCCTCCCAACCAGGGGAAGCGGCCGAGGCCTCCAGCACTGCCTTTGGTGGGGTTGCCTGCCGGGATAGGCAACGAACGGCCACCTGCAGTCCTGCCACCACGGGGGACAAGGACACATGCTGGGAAATCCCAGCTCCTGGTGGAGGACAGGCACCCTCTGCGACACGCGTGCTACCCACCGGCCTGAGCTCACGGGGCCGGGCAGGGCTACACTGACCCTGGCCCGCGAATCAGTTTCACTTTTTGGTTTGTATCCTGGGTCACTTCTCACCCTGATGGAAGACAACGTCCTTTAAACGCCAAGAGAGAAAATCCTCCAAAACGTTTCTTGTTTTTTTGTGTGTTTTTTTCCCAAGGACACTGTTTTCCTCTGAAGCCTGGGACAGGCTTTGGTGAAAACCCTAACGACGTAGCCTCAGTCCCCGGGGCCGCTCGGTCTAATACGATTACACATCCAAATGCAGTCAACGGGGCAAAGTGGTGCTATTTTTCTGGGAAAAACCAACATCATAAAAGGGTCTTTATTGAATCAAGGGCCCGTGAACTCTTCTGTTGCCTAATGATGGCTCCCCAGTGAAGGAGGCAGGACTCCACACGGCTCCCCCGCCAAAG
Organism: Myotis davidii; assembly: GCF_000327345.1. Lineage (NCBI taxonomy): Eukaryota > Metazoa > Chordata > Mammalia > Chiroptera > Vespertilionidae > Myotis > Myotis davidii. The sequence goes on from NW_006291007.1 coordinate 2,669,183, forward strand.
GGCAATGGATATTTGTCACGACTTGTTTAATTACAGCAAAACCCACCGAAAGGGCGACAGGGAGGATGCCAGCGTCTTCACAGGGTGGCAGCAGCCTCCTCCCCCACTCGGGCTCTGGAAATGGGGGGTGCTGGTTTGGGGGCCGACTTCTATTTTAAGGAGCAGGCCCCAGATCCATCCCTACCCCTTACATTCAAAGTCAGGATCCTGGACCCTGCCCCTGTCCACGCCTAAGGGGTTCCCCAGCACCCCAGCACTGCCCCCTCTGCCCCATCTATACAGAAAAGGCCTATTGTCGAAATGTGATATTTTGCCAGATGGTTTAACACTCAGCCATCGGGCCAAGGTTAGCGTGCGCCCAGACCTGAGTGACAATGAACGCCTGCTATCACCAGACATGGGGAGGGGGAGAGAGAGTCCGGCCAGGGGAGGGCGAACCCTCCACACTAACCAGCTGGGAGCAAATGGTTGACTTTTCCCAGACAGACAGTGGTCAGTCCAGGTGAGTTGGAGACCAACATTTTGCTTATATACAACGTCCTGCTTCCAAGTATCTATTTAATCGCCCTCAAAATTCCAAAAGCAAACACATTTTCTTTTTTAAAAAAAATTTTTTTTTCATGTTCTTAAGCTTAAGACAGCAAGCTCGTGTGGGAAGAAATTCAAGACACTGTTGCCCTGACTCTCGCACTAACCTGTCCCCCCCAGTGACTGCAGGAACCCACCCCTGGAAAAGTAGGCGATGTCTGGGCCAGGCCTGTCTCTAAAGGGGCAGGAATCCCCACTCCCCAGCTTACACAGCAAAGACTTGCTTTCCTTCCAATGTTTTCTCCCCAGACGCGAGGCCAGCAGGCAGGCTTGCCAGGCCCAGGTTGTCCTTCCCTGACCTCACTGGGGTTGCTTCACTGGCCCCACAGGCCCTGGGATGAACTATGGGGTCCCCTGAGAACAGCTACCACCGACTCCCTGCCACCACAGGCCTGGCCAGCATTCCACACAGCATCCTCACAAAGCCCCACAGTGTGGGCATGATGATCACACACGGGGAAACCGAGTCTCAGCCAGGCACATCACCGCCCGAGGTCACCCGGCGAGTCCGCGAGCGCGCCAGGTTTCCCAGCGCAAAGGCAACACCCTTCCCCTGACGCCCGCCTGATGCTGGGAGGCATTTTCTGCCTTCCACCCGGCTCTCCCCTAAGGCCAGGTGCCATGGGCGTAGAAGCTGCAAGGCAGTTTACTTTTTCAGAAGGGGGCGGTGGGGGGAGGCCTACCTTACACCAGTCACGGAGCTAGAGGATTCTTTCTTAAACGTTTGCCCGGGGAGACCAGGATTTATGCCTGTCACCAAGAAGGAGAAGCCAGTGTTTTCCCTCGAACCCCACACACCCCAGGGCAGAAATCCAGCGAGAGGAAGCGAGTTCCATGAGAATGAACCACAAAGTCTTCACAGACGGATCCAAATTTCCCAGCTGCACATCTCCGAATCCTTCCCCCTCCCCTCCCACTCCTCCCAACCACAGCCCCAGGTTCCAACCTCCTCCTGCATGCCCTTCTGCAGCTCCTGGCTCAGAATCGCAGAAGGTCCTACGGGGGTGCACCCTGGATTCAGGCCAATGCCCCAGGGAACAGAGAAGGGGGCTCCCCCGCCCAGCCTGGCAGAGCTGAGATTGCAATCAGGCAATGGCTCTTTCCACATAGCACCTCCCTCCCCAGTTCTCCGGGGCAGCAAACACGAGGGGTCTGGCTACAGGGCGATTTCAAAATTCCCACACTGTGCCAAAGGGAGAAGGAAGGGAGCCGCGCAGTGGGTGAGAAGTCACCTGCTCTGTGTCCGTCTCTGCGTCCTGCCCACTCCCCAGGGCCAGACTAGAGGCTCCAAAGCCCTGAAACGATGATGGTCTATCACCACCTCCCGTTTGAAATCCAAAATGAAAGCATCACGGAAGCCATAAAAAAAAGTATAAGGAAGTCCAACGAAATTCTGATTTCTTTTTTTTCCATGACGATCACTCTTCAGTAGTTTTTGGAACATCAAGTCATTTCCTCCCCCCACCCCTCCATCCCTTCGATTCTGTACCCTGCTTGACTGGTCCCCCTGGAGCGCGTTTAGCTTGCCCACTGGGTCAACGAGTGAGCAAGCCAAGAGCAACTGTGGCAGTTCACCTTTCCTAGGGACCTTGCCTCAACCACCACAGAGGGCTCACAATACTCATCTGCTCCCAGGGCTGGGGTAGGGAGTGGGCAGCGAGAGGCCATCCCTCCCATACCCACGGTTGGAACCCCAACCCAGCCCAGTCCCCGTCCGTGGTTGGTGGACAATAAAAACTAAGAGGCCTGAGACGCAGGCAGGGGAAGGGTTTCCCAGACATTATCCCAGCCTTATGATTACAAAGCCGCTGTTGCCAGTAGGTTAGGTAACTTGCCCAGGGCCACACGCTAGCAAGCCAGAGAGACCCACAAGCCCGGAGTCTCAATCACTCTGCATTCTTCCCAGCCAGCACGTACGCACAGGCAGATTCTAAGAGGAATGAGGACGACCCGTCAAAGGTCTACTGTTGGGGGCCAGGCACTGTGCCTACATTTTTCACCTAAGCCTCACCACAAGTTTCCAAGGTGGGTATCAGAACCCTCGTTCACCAGGGAAGAAATGGGCACAGAGAAGGTACTTGTCAAAGGCCACCCAGCTGGCACACAGCAGTTAGGACGCCAAGCCCGGCACATCTGGACCCAAACTCCACCTTCAGGGCCCTCGCCCTGAGCTGCTTCGAGAAAAACCCTTCAAGGAACCCAAACGGATCCCTTGCTTCAGACAACTCTTTCATAGATACGTCACCGACCAGGAGCGCTATTCTTTTATGTAAAAGAACGGAGGCAGGCCAAATATTTACCGACCCGCGCAGAGAGGAGCACACTGGCCTGGTAGCCAAATCAGCCCCACGCAGCAATGAGGGCCAAGCTGTCACTACCCCCACTGCGGGACAGAATCAAGTCCTGACCAACACAGAGGGTTCCGACAGCTTGGCTTTGGGCACAGAGGCATTGAGGGAGATCTGGGGACGCAGCTCAGAGCGCCCCCTCTTCTCCACTCCCCACCCCCCAGTGCCACCAACAAAACTCTGGCGGGATTTTTAAGTCTCAGAATTTCTGGGTTGCTAAGACAGGGGTGGGTGGAGATGAGAGGGTTGGCTTCTCCCAATACCACCTAGGTCAAGCCAATCCTCCTGGACAAAAATTGATCTTTAATCTTTCATAGGTTGGGATTTTTTTTTCTTTAAAAAAATAAATAAATAAAAGCTACAACAGCTACAAGGGTGAGGTTAATTATTCACCAGGTTGCAATTTACTTAAGAGTTGAGGGAATGCAAGTAGGCAGGACCTGGCCTCCAGCTGAATTTCAGGAGTCCTCCCTGGGTCTGGTTAAAATCCTTCCCTCCCACCAGCTTTCCACCTTGCATCTGGCTGCTTCCTGAAGCTGGCTCCAGGGCAAACAAGTCTGACTTCACAGAGCCGAGGGGTGCCCAGCTTAGAGGAATGGATCGGGGTGGGGGTGGGGGGAGGAAAGAGGCATCTGCTCCAGGAAAACTATGAGAATTCAAAAGGGACAGCAAAATCAAAAAGCTCTCAACTAAAACACAATTCCTAAATATAATGGCTTACGTCCACGCACACAGCAGCTGCAGGAGGGCAGGCCCGCCCGCTGTGTAACTGATTCAATCCCATTTTGCAAAGGAAAAACCCCAAGGAAAAACCCCATTGCTCCCTTCCCCCAACGAAATGAAGCACCACGCCACTCCCTAAAAATCCCTAAAGCCCGGGTCAGCCCCAGAGGATGGGGCACAGCCTGCAGGAAAGCTGCCCGTGGCCTGGACCAAGGCAGGGGTGCTGCCAGGCTCCTCGCGCCTTGTTCCCAGAGACTGGTGTCCCCAGGCCTGTCCTCTCCAGGGGCAGCCACCTCTGCTTGCTCTCCTGTGTCTCACTGTCTCATTGCGGCAGCCGGCAGCCCCGTTCTGCGGGTGTTTTATGACCACGTGCGTTATGCTGGAGATTTCCACTTCATTTACTTTAAGATACTGATCCCCCGGGTCCGGGAGAGGCAGGGGTTCAAAGGGAGAACTTTGTTTTCCCAGCCTGATTCAGTCCTTCGAAGACAGCATTTTTCTTAATTAGGGCAAGGCCTCCACTTTGACGCTCCCCCGGGTCCACCCGTAGACAATTCTGCCTCAACACTGAGAACTGGTCAAGATGCATGTACACGTCAGTACGAGCCAAAGAAATTCTTTTCTCCCATAATCCTGGTGCCTGCACGTTCCACGGATGTGAGCCGTTAGGACAAAACTCACCCAGGGCCAACTGCAGTGAGTAGACCAGGGCCATGCCCTCTCCTGGGCGCACAGACCCAACCCCGCTTCCTTTAGTGGCTCCATAGCCCATAGGGCTCCCCTCCGAACCCCTCAGGTCCAGCGCCCCACATGGCCACCAACATGGGGACAGAGGTGTCAAAGGATTCCTGCAAGGTGTCGTCTACACTAGCCCACAGACGTCAGGGGAGACGGTGGAAAAACCTTCCAGATGGGTCTCTGCACAATTTCGAGAGAGGTGAGCCAGCCTGGCTGAGCTGGTTTTTCCCTCTCCCTCCTGCCTACACCTAGAAACGCCCCCTGTTTTCCAAAGCCAGGAAGAAGGGGAACCAAGGGGCGCTGTTTTGTCAACGTGCCCTCGTTCCGTTCAGGTCACCTCACTGCACGGCTCCCTATGTGTTCCCAAGACCCCCACTGCCCTGACGGCCAAAAGACAATACAAAAGACAAGTTCCACCACCAAGCAGACGCGGGGTCCCAGGGGTGGCTGCGGGCTTTCTTTGAAGGGGGATAGAGAAGTTATTGGGTAGAGTAGCAGCTGTCAACCTTTTTGTCGTCTCATGGCACACGTAACATTATGACTAAAATTCTGCGGCACACCATTAAATATATTGTTTGCCGATCTGACCAAAAAAAAAAAATAGGTATAATTTTTCTTGTGCCAACCGGTTGAAAACGGCTGGGCTAGAGGGTTTAAGAAAGAAATCTCCGCATAAACCTGGAAGAGAACTCAGGGCGGGCCAGCATTATGTGGCATATGCCAGGGAACAAAAGACTAGCCATTAGGAACACACCCACAAAGATGTACCTTTTTTAAAAAAATTATGGTGGGGGACAGGAAGGGACAGGGGCTTCTGGGTCTACAGGGGCTAAACCTCAGAGTCACGTCCCATCTCCCCCGGAGCAACGCCAGAAATCAGGAGGTCCTCCTTATCCCCAAGCTCAAGGTTGCCGCCCTGGAATGCGCAGCGCAGCGGGGTAGGCCCTGGGGGGCGAATGAGCTTGGCGCGTTGGGGAGGAGGGAGCCACCTCTCCGCCCGCGCTCCTGGTCTGCCCCGCGGGGATCTCCCTCCACCCGGAGGGCACGAACCGCACACAGTGACCAACTCAAATTTCCCAGCGCCTTCCCGTTGCTCCTGGGGCGCGCAGGGAGCCCAGGAATCGCCGCACCGAGTCCGAAGCTAGCGCGCCTTGCCAACCCCGCTCCAACGCGGACCCAGGAG
>NW_006291007.1:2674820-2675076 GCF_000327345.1 Myotis davidii
GCCGGTCCCGGGAGCCGAGGACTGGGACTTTGTAGGCCAGTTGAACCGACACCCTCATCTCGCCCGCAAAGACCCAGCCCTCAACTCCCGCCCGTCTGTCTTGTTGTTCGGAGTTCGGGGTGCGGGCGCGCCCCAGACTGTCTCCCTCGGGTTGGGGCCGGCCAGCCCCCCGCATCCTATTCAACACACGCTCGCGGCCAAGGCTCCAGGTTTCCTGGTTTCCTCCGAGCGAGCGGCGTCCCCCAAAGAAGCCACC
>NW_006291007.1:2675470-2675737 GCF_000327345.1 Myotis davidii
AGGGGGTGGCTTGGAGCCTTCTCCCCGGCTGCTCTAACGGCCTCCCGGGAGCGAGTCCGACCGCCTGCCTCGGCTCCGGTGCCTTCTTCCCAGTCACGCAGCCCTTCCCGCCTCCGAGCTCCAGTAATTTTCCCCTTTCCTCGGACGGGTCCCAGCCCAGCCGCTGCGTGTGCTTCTTCCCAGGAAGGCCTAGAGCCCAGAGCCCCCTGCTGGCAGCTCCGCTCCGCTCCTGGGCCTGTCCTGGCCCAAGAGCTGGCCTCAACCTCC
>NW_006291007.1:2675829-2681261 GCF_000327345.1 Myotis davidii
GTAAAAGGCCAAGGATAGTGCCCAATAGCATAGCTTCTTAGATGTTAATTTTGTGATTTCCATTCCCGTTCCAGGTGACCACAGATAACCTCTCTTCCTGGCTATGCCTTCTGAAAACCTGGGCTCTGCAGGGGTGGGGAACCTTTTCTTTCTCTGCCCAGGGCTATTCGGATATTTATAACATTTGTGGGCCATACAAAATTATCAACTTAAAAATTAGCTTGCTGTCCCCTGCGTAGCCCCAGGGTTGAGCATCGACTTATGAACAAGGAGGTCATGGCTCCATTCTGGTCAAGGCACATGCCCAGGTTGCAGGCTGGATTGAGGTAGGTGGGGCATGGGGGTGGCAGGTGCGTACAGGAGGCAGCCAATGGATGATTCTTATCCTTGTTTCTATCTCTCTCCCCCCTCCTTTCCTATCTGAAATCAAAAAATATATATTTTTTAAAATTAGCTTGCTATATTTGGTCAGACATTTAATTAACTCACCCCTGATTTCAGACCAAATGATTTCAAGGGCCTAATGCAGCCCGCCAGCCACATGTTCCCCACCCCACCCCACCCCCACCCCCGCTGGGACTCTGGGGAGATGGAGGGAACTTTCCCAAGATGAGAGGGGGGTCTGAGCTGCGTAGAATCCCTTTTCAACCTGCTGCCCCACCCTCTGGAGACCAGGTTGTCCCTGAGTAACTGCCTCCCTCATCTGAGACCAGCCTGGAGCACCCATAGGCCTCTGCCAACATCTCCATCCTCAAGACGGCCAGGACTCCAGGGACCATGGAAGAGGGAGTGAAGGGGAAGCCTGAATAGCACTGAAATTAAGCTCCCTGGCTCACTCCCCCCACCCCCACCCCACACCTCTCTTCAGATAGAGCCCTTGAGTTGGATTTAATTTAAAGAAAATAATGAGACATACCTATGTGTGGCCTGACAGGTATTGGCTGTGTGCCTCGCCCATCCAAATCATGCTTTAAACCCTCACTGCTATGGGGGCTGAGTGGTTTCTCTGCTTAATTTGCCAGCTCCTCACACACCCCCACATGGAGATCTCAGGGCAGGACGACAGACAGATGTGCAGGATCAGGGGCGCCCAGGACAGAGAGGCTCCAGGAGGTTATGGGGACAGAGGTGCTCAGTCCTGGGGCAGGGCAGGCCCCAAGCCTCTGTAATCTCCATTTTGTGGGAGCCCAGGATTAAAAGAGAAGAAAGAAGAAGATGCCCTGACACTGCTGGTGATGCTGCGGGTGCTGGAGGGGGCCTGGGGCCGGAGCTCTGCTTTCTCTTCCCCTTTGATTGCTCTCTCTAAATCTGACAACCCCTTTGGATCTCTGAGCCCCGAGGAGCCTGGAGGAGCCGGTGTCCTGGGGGGATGAAAGGGCAGGGATGTAATGGGTTTACCCCAGCGCTGATCCCAGGGAAGCCTGCGGAAGATTACGATTTGCTTCCAGAGTTTGAAATCTCCTGCTCCCCCCTGACCACATCAAAGGACATGGCCATGGGGGAGCACCTAATCCCATCAATAGCATCAAAACTGGACAAGAAAGGGAATTCTGCCAACTTGGTGCAATGGCTGGCGGCACACAGTTCACAGAGAAAGATACATACAAGGGCCAGGCCTCCACCTCTGGCGTTCACACTGGATCCCGAGCCAGTCCAGCAGACAGGGCCTGTCCCTTTCAAGGACTCAGAAGCTGGGCAGTGGGGCTGGGCCGAGCTCCAGGGGCCAGAAGGGAGGGACCCTGAGGGTTTGGGTGCTGCTGGCCCCCAGCTTGACTTTGAGAAAGTGTGTTCACAGTCACACTTCTTTTTTTTTTTAAATGTATTTTATTGATTTTTTACAGAGAGGAAGGGAGAGGGATAGAAAGTCAGAAACATCGATGAGAGAGAAACATCGATCAGCTGCCTCCTGCACATCCCCCAGTGGGGATGTGCCCACAACTCAGGTACATGCCCTTGACCGGAATCGAACCCGGGACCCCTCAGTCCGCAGGCTGACACTCTATCCACTGAGCCAAACCGGTTTCGGCCACAGTCACACTTCTTACTACCACCGTTTCCCAAAGTGCAGCGTCCAGATGCAAAATGGTTTTAAGTTTAAAAATAATTTAAAAATTAATATATATTTTTAAATGTAAACTTCATGAATATTATTGTTACAATGTGGCTAAAGCGGTTAAAGTGAGCCCACTCAAAGGCAAGGACTTAGTAAGTAACGCAAGTAGTATTCTGATATGGCAAAAATGGTGGCAGTCTCGCGCAAATGCCTAAGGTTAGAAAAACCTTATAACCATCTTTAGAGGAAGTCTGCCTTAGAACAATGGCCTTCACACTTTCAGTGATGCTCCATGGTAGGAAATGTGTTCTCATGTACACAAATATGTTTACGTTTTCCTCTTCTGTTCCATTAAAAAAAAAAAATGCTGCTTGCAGACTGTTACATGTATTTCATGATCTACTGATGGGTTACCTCCTGGAAATTGAAAAATACTGCCGTAGAGATCACGCGATGATGCCGATGGCTCTCAGGGGAAAATCCCTAGGTGCCAAGGCTGTATGCTAAGAGCTCCTTACCCTCCCACAACAACCTGGGAGGGAGGTATTATTATAATCCACATTTATAGGTGAAATTACTGGCCAGGGTGCCTTAGTTCAGTGATGGCGAACCTTTTGAGCTCGGCGTGTCAGCATTTTGAAAAACCCTAACTTAACTCTGGTGCCGTGTCACATATAGAAATTTTTTGATATTTGCAACCATAGTAAAACAAAGACTTATATTTTTGATATTTATTTTATATATTTAAATGCCATTTAACAAAGAAAAATCAACCAAAAAAATGAGTCCGTGTGTCACCTCTGACACGCGTGTTATAGGTTCGCTATCACTGCCTTCGTTAGTAAGTGCAGGCCTGAGACCAGCCCCTCTTCACTCAGCTCCTCCCTGGTCTAGTGCACTTTCCACCAGCCCCCCCCCCCCACCAACCCCCACTCCTACCCTGAGTGAATGTCTCAGAGAGGCCCAGACTCCAGGGCATTCACGCACGTTTGCCCTTCCCACAATGTAGTATTTTGGTCCTTTTTGCCCCCTAAAAAAATAATCTCCCAGGAGTCAGGTTCCTTAGCAAGCTGGCTTCAGAGCCCCTGAGGTGGGGGTGTGATGTGACGTGGACAATCTTAATATCCTAGCTATCCTGCTAGAGTGCTGCACACACTCATCTTGGGGGGAGGGGGAGGGAGGCGGGGACCAAAATCCCATAGAGCTAGAGACACTGACCTTGCTCCCTGGCTTGCTTTATTCTAGATTCTTCCCTAGGCCTCCCCTGGCTGCCCTGTTTTATTTTATTTTACTTTTTAAAATGTTTTTTTTTATTGATTTTTAGAGAGAGAAAGAGATAGACCCATCAATGATGAGAGAGAATCACTGATCAGCTGCCTCTTACCCGCCCTCTACTGGGGATCAAGCCCACAACCAGTAATTGAAGCATGGCCTCCTGGTTCATGGGTCAATGCTCTTCCACTGAGCCACACTAGCCGGGCAGCTGCTAGGCTGCCCTGTTTTAAATTGCAGCCCCCTTCCCCACCCTGTCTTATCCCCCAACCCAGATATTTTCCCCTTTCCATAGCCCCTGTCCCCTCTACGATGCCACACATTTCACTCATTTGAATATATCCTGTCTCCCTGCTGCTCATCTCTGCTTCCAGCTCCCAGAATGTAAGCGCCACAGGGTGGGAAGTTTTGTCTCCAAAGGAAGCTACTGCCTCCCCGTGCCTGACACATGGCACATCCTCGGTACATATTTGCTGAAAACCCAGCTTTGCCACCACTGGATGGGATTGGCTGCCCCAAACCGTCCCCATAGCCCCCCTGGGCCTGAGCCCCACAGACAGAGGCACTCCTTCCAACACCTGATCTCACCAGCTTCCTCTCAGAGGGTGACACCCCCACCCCCAAGGGCAGGAGAGCCAACAGCCACAGTGGCCTCGTCCCCATAAGCCGTTCACGGTATTTAATAGCAACACATGAACACCTGCCACATCTCTAGCAGCACCACAAAGCGCTGTGAGCGGGAGGGAGGGGAACACCGTTTTCCTGATACGGAAGCCGAGCTTGGGGAGACGGAATGATGTGCCCAAGGTCACTCGGTCCTCCTGAGCCCTTTCCGGAGTTCCGGGGAAAGACAGGCTGGCCAGGAAACCGTCACTGCCGAAGAGCCGCACGGGCATCGCTGGTCTTATCCACGTTCTTGACCCCTGGGCAACCTTTGGTAAGGTATCTCTGCCCCCGGGCCTCCGTGTCAGCACTGGCGAACCTGGAATGTGGTTTTCCTCGGTGATTGCTCCCAGCTTGACCGTAGGAAGAAACGTGTTGGAAGTTTCTGACTTTGTTGTTGATGACCTTCCTGCCTTCGGCCACGATCTGAAGAGCCTTTATCTATCCAGGTCACCGGGTGAGACACACCCTGGCACACGAGCAGCAGTGAAGGGGTAAATTCCCCAGCAAGGCGTCAGTTCTCTCCAGGTGTGGAACGTTTTAGCAAGGCGGAGGCAGAATTAGGTTCGGTTTTCCTGCCTGGTGGGGGTCGGGGGAGGCAGGTGGTCTGACGCTCTGTGCTTGGGCCCCGCGCTCTGAACGTGACCTAAGGAGTGAGGCTGAGAGGGTGGGGGCTGGAAGGTCACACCAGGAGCCTCGGGGCCCACCGCCCCCGCCATCTCCCTCCGGATTCTCCGCAAGGCTCCGTGGCAGGGTAAGTGCCTGGAAATGTTAGCACACGTGCTCCAGAGAAACCAGGAGTCTGTCCCCTGGGGAATCCAGCCTGGGCGCCGAGGACTGTGGTCAGGCCTGGTGGCTTTGGTCACTCTGTGCCCCTCCCACTGATCAGGGTGAACACGAGACAAGTGATGTGGCTGCTTGGCTCACAGGTTGGCAACGAGGTGGCCCATCCCCTGGGTCCGTGCCCAGGAATAACGCAGAAGACTTTTCCACACAGATGTGCGCTCGGCCTGCGGGAGAGCGTCATCTATGTGAGAAAGGCAGAGCTTCCTGGGTGGCCTTGAGCGAATCACTTCCTTTCTCTTTGCCCGTTTCTGTGGCTGTGAAAGGAGAGGGTTGGACCGTTGCTGTCATTCCTAATTGGTAACTTTTGTCCGGAAGGATGAGTTTGGATCTTTGGCGTTTACTAATAAAAAGTATTTACAGAGAATGAGTATTTGTTTCTTTTATTTAAAAAGTGTATTTTTTTCTCATTTTTAAAAATGTTTTATTGATTTTTTTACAGAGAGGAAGGGAGAGGGATAGAGAGTTAGAAACATCGATGAGAGAGAAACATTGATCAGCTGCCTCCTGCACACCTCCTACTGGGGATGTGCCTACAACCAAGGTACATGCCCTTGACCAGAATCGAACCTGGGACCTTTCAGTCCACAGGCCGACACTC
>NW_006291007.1:2681456-2684915 GCF_000327345.1 Myotis davidii
AATTTCAGAGGTAAAGAGAGAGGGAGGGAGAGATAGATACATAAATGATGAGAGAGAATCATTGATCGGCTGCCTCCTGCAAGCCTCCCCCTAGGGCTGGAGCCCGCAACCCGGGCATGTGCCCTGACCAGGAATCGAACCATAACCTCCTGGTTCATAGGTCAAATATCAACCATTGAGCCATGCCAGCTGGGCAGTATTTGTTTCTTAATTTGGAATTGCATTTTACGTGCAAGGTCGGAAAGTCCACGGGAGAAAGAAGAGTTCCTCAGCTTGCTCAGCTGCAATCTAGTCATGACAGTTGCGTGTCAAAGATGACTGAACGAGGGCAGAAATACCCATCATCTTGTGGTGCTCAGGCACCTTCCTGGGCATCCTCCAGAGCCCAACCACGATGCCCCTTCCTCAGGGAAGACTTCCTCAGTCCCTCGAGTAGGGCCCTCTCTTGTCCAGGCCTCTGTCTCTGGGCCAGGTGCCGGAAACAGACCTGAGTGAGACACTGTCCCAGCCCTAAAGGCCTCCCAGCCAGGATGTGAGACGCACAGAGGGATCCCAGACAAGAAGCTGACCCATTACGTGGGGGAATCAGAGGAGATGATACCTGAGTCTCATCTAAGAGATTGAACTGACTCTGATCCAGTGTCTGATTTCGCTAATTTGCAGCAAGATTTGAGGAGGACAGAGGAACTTGTTGAACTGTACCAAGAGCTTGCAGGCAGGAAAGTCTATATTATGGGAAACTCTACAGCTCAAACGGGCCAGGTTCCTCAACAGATACCTTGCAAGGGAATGAAAGGGAAGAAGAGAGTCCTCGTGGTTAAAATAAAAAGCTTAAAAGATATATCAATTTTCAAAATGAGCAAAGTTAAATTATAGGTATAAAGATGCGAAGATGCTCAATCAGGTGATAAGTAAAAATGTGAGGAAGTGATTCCTATAAAAAAATAAAAAGTAGGGGGTATGGCTACTTCTGGCTATGAGGGAGTGCAATTGAGAGGGGGCAAATGAAGGAGGTTTTGGGGTGTCTGGCAAAGTTCTCTCACCTGGTTGGTATTCTTACAATTCATTAAGACATTCACTTGATTTGTGTGGCTTCTGAATCAGTTTTATTATAAAGTAAGAGATTTAAAAATATATTTCCCGCCCAGGCTGGTGTGGGTCAGTGGTTAGAGAGTTGGCCCTGAACACTGAATGGTCTCGGATTCAATTCCTGGTCAAGGACACAAAACTGGGTTGCAGGTTCAATCCCTGGCCCTGGTGTATGTATCTCAGGGTGGAATACTGGACTATACTGACTGCATGAGGCAAAATATATATACGTGCCAAATTCTGCTTTTAAGTTAAATAATATTCACTCACAGGAAGAAAGAGGCCTGGCCTAAAGTAGTTTATATTTTTAAAATATCCTAGCGGTTTTAGCTGCCCACAGTGTCTGTGTCTGACTATATGACTCTCAAACTGCAGTACTAGCGGCTCTGAGTCTGTCCTAGACCTGGGAGCCAATGGCGGTAGGTCTGCACAAGAGGAAACTGGCAGGGGGCGGGCCTTTGCAGCTCTAGTCCTGCCCATCGTAACTCTGGATGGGGAACCAGGGTCACATAGATCTCATCATGACGTCGAAGTGACCACGCCCCACTGTTGATTCACCACCTTGGGCAGCCATGGCGAGACAGTGAGGCAACTTGAGGTCCCTTTCCTTGTCCAAGGCCCAGGCTCCGAGTTAGAAGGTAAAATTTGAGGCCACGAGGCACCTAGGAATTATCTTTTTCAACTTTCAAATTTTGCAATGAAGGAAGTTGAAGTCCAAGGTACATATGTGGCTGAATAGAGGTCGTGCAGGGAACTCAGCGTAGGTCTCTCCTGCCTCTCCCCTCACCCTTTAAGGCAACAACTACCTCCAGCCCCACAGAAGTGGGTGTAGATACTGGAAGGCCTTCAAGGTCATTATAAGACCTCTCTGCTCCCATGTGCACCCTGGTGCTTATATCTGACCAGCCTTGACCTGGGGTGCATAGTTGATTCCTATCTCTGGCTCTTCACCTTTGGGGGCCCACATTCCCCCCAACATCTGTATGTTGACTACTTCTGCACCTTGACCCTCTTTTACTGATTTGGCTTGGCTCATCCATCCCCCTCTGTTGGGATGGAATTCTCACCTCCAGCTACTGCAGGAAACCCAATGTCCAGCCTCAGAGTTCCAAGGATCGGTAATCCAAATTCAGAGACAGGATTTAAGGCAATACCCAGTAGTTGAGGAAATTTCTCCCTCCTATCCTGGGATATTTGGAATCTGCCTTTATTTGCATTCAGTAACAATTCCATGTTGACACTGACACCTAGTTCAGCATTCCCTTGAAAAGCCAAGCATCTCTTCCATTTATTGGAATATTAGGGAAATGATAAATATAATTTCCCTGGTGCCTGAGCCCACATCCTATCTTTTGATAACCCTAGACACTATTCCAAAGAGACTCTGCTGACTTTCAATCCACCTGAAGTTCCCTTTGGTGCACTGCATTGAAAGGTAATGTGACTTTTGGTCACATTAACAAAAGTATGGAATGTAGAATGAGGGAGGTTAAGTTCCATTAGTGAGACTGTATCTGGAGTAGTATTTTCAGTGCTGAGTGTCACAATCAAAGAAAGGGACAGACAGGCTGGAGTGTATCCGAATGGGAAGCACTCAACATAATATCCTATTAAATTGGGCAATCTACCCTAGAGATGACTTGGGGGGTGTCATAGCTGGCTAGGGCCAGACTCAAAGGCTCAGTTCACAAGGGCTGGGAAAGGAATAAGCACCCACCAACTGAACAATGTGGTTGGCTTCCTGATTCAGACAAAAAAAGGCAGGGGGCATGCACGGTGTGGTTCACTCACCTTTCAAGGAACAAATAGAAACCAATAAAACCCATCTCCAGAAACTCAAAATGCCCTTTCTGGGAAGTGCTCCCACCCTCAGGACATACAAAACCAGCATGACAGGACCACACTTGGCTATTCCAATGCTTAGTGCGAGGGCGTAGGTGTCCCCATCAGCAACACAGGGATCCCAGACATGTCTGCCCTGTGCAAGGCTTATGGACAAAACCCGAAAAGTTAAAAAAGCCAAGTAGCAGAAGGTGGGGGACAGCACACAAGAGGCCACCAGCGGCCCACTGCCTATAACCCCAACCTGAAAGTCCAGGCACGGACGGGGTTCGAACCCGCGATCTTCGGTTTACGAGACCGACGCCTTACCACACAGGGATCCCAGACATGTCTGCCCTGTGCAAGGCTTATGGACAAAACCCGAAAAGTTAAAAAAGCCAAGTAGCAGAAGGTGGGGGACAGCACACAAGAGGCCACCAGCGGCCCACTGCCTATAACCCCAACCTGAAAGTCCAGGCACGGACGGGGTTCGAACCCGCGATCTTCGGTTTACGAGACCGACGCCTTACCACTTGGCCACCGCGCCCG
>NW_006291007.1:2685647-2709996 GCF_000327345.1 Myotis davidii
CCTCTGGCCACAGCATCTGTTCTAAGAGAGGTTCCTGGTGATGGGGGTGGGGGGTGGGGGGGGAGGAAGAGCCCGCCTCTCAGGGTGGGCGGGGCACCTGCCAGCCTCCCGTACACCGCACCCACGGAGGGTACACAAACCCAGTCTGGCATGGCCCACCTGCCACTGCCACGGCCATTCTTGCTTATTTGCAGAACTTTAAGAAAAGTATAGATTGTGGTGATTGGGGAAAACCCAGAAAAGCTATTGTGTGTGGTAAAGTACATAAAATTTACCATCTCAGCCACTTTAGAATGGACACTACAGTCATGTTAACTATGTGCACATTGTTGTGCAACAGATCCCCGCACCTTTTCATCTTGCAAACTGAATCTCTGTTCCCATCGAACAGCAACTCCCCTAATCCCTCCATCTCCAGTCCCTGGCAACCCCCAATCTACTTTCTGTTTTTAGGAGTTTGACTACTCAGGGTACCTCATGCGAGCGGAATCACACAGTATTTGTCTTTTTGTGACTGGCATAATGTCACTTAGCACAACGTCTTCAAGGTTGATACATATTGTCACATGACATGATTTCCTTTATTAAGGCCCAATGATATTCCATCAAATGTTTCTTTATCCACGCATCCCACAATGGACGTTTAGCTCACTTCCGCCTCTTGGCCATCACGAATAATGCTGCAATGAACATGAGTGTGCAAATATATTGAGATCCTGACTTCAATTCTTTTGGATATATATACCCAGAAGGGGATAGCTGGGTCATGGGAATTTTAATTTTTTGAGGAACCTACATACTGTTTTCCATAGTGGCTGTCCTAATTTACATTCCCACCAACAGTGCACAAGGGTTCCAAAACCAAATTCATGTCAATACTTGTGTTGCTGTTTTATATGGCCATCCTAATGGGTATGAGATCGTATCTCATTGTGGCTGGATGTGCAATTCCCTAATTAGTGATGAAGGGCATCTTTTCATACGCGTATTGGCTATCTGGAAAAATGTCTATTCAAGTCCTTTGACAATTTTTATCCAGGTTGTTTGTTTGTTTTTTCATTGTTGAGTTGAAGTTCTTTATATATCCTGGATATTAGCCTCTTATGAGATATACAGTTTGCAGATATTCTCTCACATTCTGTAGGTTAATTTTTCACTGTTGATTGTTTCCTTTACTCTGCAAGAAGAGTGTTTATCACTAGGGACTGTGCCAGGAGGCTGCTCTGAGGCCCACCGCCTGCCAGGACCCTGACAATGCACAGGGCCCTCCACCGCCCATTCTCAGACACTGCCAATGCGGCCTCTCGGGTGTTAGGAAGAGATTGAGAGTCAGCTGGACACCGAGTTGTTTCCCAGAAGCTGAATGATCACTTGGCTGGCCCCACCGTCTCTTCTTGGGGCTGGGCGGAGCTGGCCTTGGGGTCTCCTGTGAACCAGCCCGGGGGCACGGCGCCCGCAGAGCCTGGGATGGGCCCAGAGCCCTGGTGCAGAAAAACCACGACCAATGCCAGTTACCACGGAAGCCGAAGCGGAGACCGCGGCCCCAGCGAGCCAGGGCCAAGCATCTGCCCTAGCCTCTCTGCCCGATCTGTGAGCCGCTATGTGACCTTGGCCGGGCCATTTCTGTCCTGGCGGTGCAGGCATGGACGGGACTGGCCCTGGAGGAAGATGCAGGGAGCCAGGAGGGCTGAGGCCAGGCTGCAGGGGTCAGGAGAAGTGACCTTTCCTCACTGATCCCGCCGGAACCACCCTCTGTGTAAACAAAACCTTCCCCCGCTTGCTTTTGCTCCCGCCTGCCTTGCCCTTCAACCCCTGGCACGAGACTCCGAATAAATATCATTTTAAACAAGGTGGCCTTGCCCAGGAGGAACCCATGGGGGCGCACCAGGCGATCCTCACAGATGTTCCCGGCGACAGTGCTAGCGGGAGTGAAGAACTGGCGGCGACCTGGATGGAAGAGCCCGAGTCTGCCCATACCATGGATCAGGTCACTATTAAAAGGACCGAGCTAGATTCAAAGGGACAATTATCAGCACAGAGTGAGCAAGCATGATGTAGGACCATACATAGCATTTATTATTAAAGTGAACGGAAAGACAAAGCAGGGTATAAAGGAGACTGGATAGGAGACTCTATTGGTAATGTTTTTACTCTGTAAAAGGCAAAAAGCTGAAACAGTGAAAATATGAGGACTTATACTATATATTTTTGTAGATTTTTGTATTTTTGTTAAATTAAAAAAAAAGAAAGAAAGAAATGAAATCCCTCTGAGCTTATTTGGCCTCTGGCCACAGCATCTGTTCTAAGAGAGGTTCCTGGTGATGGGGGTGGGGGGTGGGGGGGGAGGAAGAGCGGGCACCTGCCAGCCTCCCGTACACCGCACCCACGGAGGGTACACAAACCCAGT
Organism: Myotis davidii; assembly: GCF_000327345.1. Classification (NCBI taxonomy): domain Eukaryota; kingdom Metazoa; phylum Chordata; class Mammalia; order Chiroptera; family Vespertilionidae; genus Myotis; species Myotis davidii. Next base: position 2,688,055 of record NW_006291007.1, read on the forward strand.
CTGGCATGGCCCACCTGCCACTGCCACGGCCATTCTTGCTTATTTGCAGAACTTTAAGAAAAGTATAGATTGTGGTGATTGGGGAAAACCCAGAAAAGCTATTGTGTGTGGTAAAGTACATAAAATTTACCATCTCAGCCACTTTAGAATGGACACTACAGTCATGTTAACTATGTGCACATTGTTGTGCAACAGATCCCCGCACCTTTTCATCTTGCAAACTGAATCTCTGTTCCCATCGAACAGCAACTCCCCTAATCCCTCCATCTCCAGTCCCTGGCAACCCCCAATCTACTTTCTGTTTTTAGGAGTTTGACTACTCAGGGTACCTCATGCGAGCGGAATCACACAGTATTTGTCTTTTTGTGACTGGCATAATGTCACTTAGCACAACGTCTTCAAGGTTGATACATATTGTCACATGACATGATTTCCTTTATTAAGGCCCAATGATATTCCATCAAATGTTTCTTTATCCACGCATCCCACAATGGACGTTTAGCTCACTTCCGCCTCTTGGCCATCACGAATAATGCTGCAATGAACATGAGTGTGCAAATATATTGAGATCCTGACTTCAATTCTTTTGGATATATATACCCAGAAGGGGATAGCTGGGTCATGGGAATTTTAATTTTTTGAGGAACCTACATACTGTTTTCCATAGTGGCTGTCCTAATTTACATTCCCACCAACAGTGCACAAGGGTTCCAAAACCAAATTCATGTCAATACTTGTGTTGCTGTTTTATATGGCCATCCTAATGGGTATGAGATCGTATCTCATTGTGGCTGGATGTGCAATTCCCTAATTAGTGATGAAGGGCATCTTTTCATACGCGTATTGGCTATCTGGAAAAATGTCTATTCAAGTCCTTTGACAATTTTTATCCAGGTTAGACTTATACTATATATTTTTGTAGATTTTTGTATTTTTGTTAAATTAAAAAAAAAGAAAGAAAGAAATGAAATCCCTCTGAGCTTATTTGGCTTCATTGTTGAGTTGAAGTTCTTTATATATCCTGGATATTAGCCTCTTATGAGATATACAGTTTGCAGATATTCTCTCACATTCTGTAGGTTAATTTTTCACTGTTGATTGTTTCCTTTACTCTGCAAGATTTTTAAGGTTGATGTAGTTTCATTTGTCTATTTTTTTAAAATATATTTTATTGATTTTTTACAGAGAGGAAGGGAGAGAGAGAATTAGAAACATCAATCAGCTGCCTCCTGCACATCCCCCACTGGGGAAGTGCCTGCAACCAGGTACATGCCCTTGACCTGAATCGAACCTGGGACCTTTCAGTCCACAGGCCAACGCTCTATCCGCTGAGCCAAACCGGCTTTGGCTTCATTTGTCTATTTTTAAACCTGTTGCCTGTGCTTTTGGTGTCATATCCCAGAAGTCATTGCCAAAGCCAATGTCATGAAACTTTCCCTATTTTTTCTTCTAAGAGATATCAATTCAGATCTTATGTTTAGGTCTTTAATCTATTTTGAGGTAATTTTTGTATATGGCGTAAGTATCCAACTTCATTCTTTTGCATGCGATTACCCAGTTTTCCCAGCACCATTTGTTCGAGACGGGAACATTTTTAACAGCACTTTTAAAGAAGAGAATTCAAAGGACCCGCAGTCTTACCACCAGAGAGAAGCACGGTGCCTGCACTCTCGTGTGTATAAAACACACTGTAATTCATTGATTCTGAGATACACGTTCTTTTCACATTATAAATTAGAAATCAGGGTGACAACGGATTTACAGGTGATGGAGTCTTAGTGTCTTTTCTTTTCTTTTCAGGGGCACATAATGGTTCTTTTTTAAATCAATGAATCTGATGAAAGAGCATTTACAGTGCAGTTAGGAGAGTTAGATTCATCTTCACCTTTGTGTGTTTCATGGTGTTCTGATTTTTCTCACTTAGTAGGATGAGTATTTCCTTATAAGTGGATCATTTCCTTGACAGACGTAAGGCTCCAATGCAGGGTATTGGTGCTGGGGGAGGGGGTGGGGTAATATGGGAACTCTGCTTTCCATTCAGTTTTGCTGTGGACCTAAAACTTCTCTAAGAGTCAACTTAAAAAAAAAAAACCACTAAAAAAAAAAGTAGGTAATTTTTGAATCCCTTTCTTTCTGACCCACCTGCTATGAGTCATGGCCAGCCCTGGGCTGCACTTGGGTTGCTCACTGACGGGGGTCACTGTGGGCCTCTCCAGGTCTACTTCTGAGCTGGGGAGGCCCAGGAGCCTGGCTTTGTCCCTCTTCCAGGAGTAAACAGCTGTACGCCAATGGTCTAACCTGTTTCCTAAACTTACGTGTACTGTTTTTAATAGAGAGCTTTTGCACTGGCCAAGATGCTCCAAAATTTGTCCCAAAAGTGAGAGCTCCTCCTACTGGGCAAGAATGAGGCCGTGCCCACCTCCACCTCCATGCAGTGTGGTGGTAAGAGCACCCAGTCATTCATTCCTTCAGTGAGTCCTCACTGAGCACCTACTACTTGCCAGACCCTGTTCTCGTGCTGGGGCCATAGCAGTGACTCAGCAGCACAGATCCCTGTCCTGGCGGCGCTTCCATTTTAACATAAATAATCAAAACATATAGTATGTCGGATGATGGTAAGTACAAGGGTGCAAAATAAAGCAGGAGAGAAGGCTAGGGAATGCTGGAGGTGTAGATTGAATGCGGTCACGACTTCTTTGCTGCTTTTCCCATCGAAAGGTGGAGTCTGTCTCTCTCCTCTTTGGACACGGGCTGCCCCTGGCTTGCCTCGACCAATAGGATGTGGCAAAGTGAAGCTGTGTGAATACTGAAGCTTAGGTCTCAAGAGACCTTACAGCTTCTGCCTCTACCACCTCAGCACAAGGTCCTGAGACCACTGTGTGAGGAAGACAGACCAGCTGTTGGGAGGATGAGGGGCAACGAGAAGTTTTGCAGCTGAAAGCCAGCACCACCTGCCAGACAGATAAGGGTAGCCACCTTGGCCCTTCCTGCCAGCTGACCTGCAGCCGAATGCAGCCACATGCATGCCCAGCAGAGGAACTGCCGGCCGACCCATAAAATCCTGAAGATAATTCATTGCTGGGTTATAAGCCACTACATTTTTGAGGCTGGTTTGTTACATAGCAATCACAGTTCGTTGATACAGGAGGTTACATACCAGGAACACCCTTTTCGGTTCTAGGTATGTAGGGCTGCTGTTATTTGTGTGGAATAGTTGAAACTTTTTTAAAAGTATATATTTTTATTGATTTCAGAGAGGAAGGGAGATAGATAGAAACATCAACGATGAGAGAGAACCATTGATTGGCTGCCTCCTTTACCTACTGGGGTGGGGGTGGGGGGATCAAGCCCTCAACCCAGGCATGTACCTTTGGCTGGAATTGAACCCGGGACCCTTTAGTCCCCAGGCTGACACTATCCACTGAGCCAAACCAGCTAGGGTGGAATAGTTGAAACTTTTGAGATGCTGGATGTAACATGGGCCATGCCCAGGGCCTCCCAGCGGCTGTTTAATCCGTTTCCTCATCCACAAAACGGGAGAGTTAGCTCTTAGCCACTCCCCTGCATTAGTTAAAAATTGAACAACCTTCTTCATTATTCGCTACTAAAGTTAGCAAGGGAGGGAAACGCGGGCACCACCCTTTTCCTTGGGTGTAGTAGCAACCTGACACTTGTCCCTTTGGTCAAGTTTCACAGTCCCTTCGCCAGCACAAAAACTCATGTGGCCACGTTTGTCGACATTAGAACTAAGCCAGGTTTTCATCCTCAGGTATCGTGCAGGTTGGCTTTTCTCTCTCCCCTTCCCCCGTGTTTAGTTGTTACCTTTTCCTGACTCCTCCACTCGGGGGCATTCTCTCTGAACACAGTGCTTCCAGGTGGCTGTGCGATTGAAAGGGGCCGGGAGAGCTGGCAGGTGGGCCGCGGGCTGAACAGCACCAGGCTCCTCAGAAGCCCCCAAACCAGGCGGGAGCCGCAGCTTGTACCGCGCTGAGCAGCTGCAGCATACTATGACCAAATTAACTCAAAGCAGCTAACAGTCCCCAGAAAGACTGTTTCATATTATCACTCATAAAGACTTCAGAGAAACTCAGTTTACAAGAGGCTGACCAGAAACATGGCTATTCTCTGTAATTCAGCACCAGTACATGTGGTGAAATCAGGCACACCCCCACCTTCTGCCCCCCATGGATTCCTCGGGGGAAAGATGGGCCTTCTGGGAGGAAGCCTGGTAGAGAAGAAAGCACTGAAGACCTGTGTTTCATGCATCTATTGCTGTGTCATCATGGAGCTTACAACAAGAACTTCATTACTCTGGGCTGGCCAGGCAGTTCTGCTCCATCGGGTGCTGCCGGGCGTTGGGACGGCTGGAAGGCCCAACGTAGCCTCACTCCCGTGGCCGACACTGGCCGGGAGCTTGGCTGGGGCTGTTGGCCCGGGGGTGAGGCCACACTGGGCCTTCCAGCTGTCCTCCAAGTGGCTGCCGGGCTTCCTCAGCCTGGCCGCTGGTCTCCAAGAAGGCGCATTTCGAGAGGAAGGAAGCAGAAGCTCCCTGCAGGCCACCTAAGGCCAGAGCTGAGCAACCCCAGAATGTCACATCTGCCAGACGATGCCATTTGTATCTAGTGATCAAATACAGTGGGGCCTTGACTTACGAGTTTAATTCGTTCCGAGACCGAGCTCGTTAAGGAGCTCGTTAAATCAAATTACTCTATCAACGCAATGCAATAATTCCACCGAGAGGCAGCTGGTATCTCAAAAAACTCGTTAGTCGGGACACTCGTAAGTCAAGGCCCCACTGTAGTCGCAAAGCCAGCCACCTTCGAGGGGAGGGGAAGTCAACCCCGTGTCTCAACAGACAGTGGCCGGCCCATAGGGAGAGAATAAGTCAATGGCAGCTGTATTTCTTTTTAAACAATTTTAAATATGTTTTTGTTGCTTTCAGAGAGGAGGGGAGAGGGAGAGAGACAGAAACATCAGTTGTGAGAATCATGGACCAGCTGCCTCCTGCACGCCCCCCCTTAGGGATTGAGCCTGCCACCTGGGCACGTGCCCTGACCGGGAATTGAACTGTGACCTCTTGGTTCATAAATTGATGCTCAACCACTGAGCCACACTGGCTGGGCACAGCATTTTTTTTTTAAAAACCTAGAGGTCATACCAATGTCTTGGAGCCCCAATCAGACCCCAATAATAAAGCCAGAGCTTGGATGAATCGCAGGAGCCAGAGGGGGACTTCCTGCAGCCCCAGCCCCCGGGTTAGTTCCAGGCAGGACTGGCTTGAAGTTGGCTTTGGACTCCCTGGGCCCTAAAGCCCACAACCTCGCCCAGGGCCTTGGAGCATGATTGACGCCTTAGCCCACTTCACGTGCTGACCGTCCTCCTGTGAGCCTGCTCCTGCTCCTCATCAGAGCAAACAGGGCGCACAAGTTCCCACTTCCACGCTACTGCGCCCACTGTGCCCTGCCAGGCCCTCTGACGGCCCCTCGGCCCTCGGGGAGCCCCCCAGCTCTAGGCTCAGCACGTGCTGCCTTCTCCCTGAAGCCTTCCCGGCTGCAGGGCCTCCCCAGCCTAAGCAGCCACTCCTGGGGGAGCCGGTTGCGGCTCTGGGATGATACTTCCCCACCCCGGCACCTGAGTGTGGATCCTGGGTGACCTGCGGCTAGTTAGGTCACCTGTGGTGGTGTTTCCTCATCTGGAAATGGGGATACTCCTACCACCCACCTCATGGTTGTCTGAGGATTAAATGACACAAAACAGTGCAAGCACTCAGAACACTGCCCGGCACGCAGCAAACCCTAAATAGGTAAAAGCTAACATGCACCACCTCCTCGCAGCCTCCTGCAGGCCTAGCAGGGGGGAGGGGCTCAGAGGGGACGGCCTCATGCCAATTCCCAGGGCTCCAAAGTCAGCACAGACACCCAGATGGACCGACTGGAGGGGAACCTGCCTTGACCCTCACTGAGCACCCCCTGCTGACCACCGACCATCCCCTGCTGACCACCGACCATCCTCTGCTGACCACCGACCATCCCCCTGCTGACCACCGACCATCCCCCTGCTGACCACCAAACACCCCTCTATTGATCACCAAACACTTCTCTGCTGACCACCGAACATCCTTCTGCTGACCACGGGTCTCTGGACCCGACAAGGCCTGGGGTGCTGGCCTGCTGCGCTGAGGCCTGAACGTGAGGAGCTGGGGGAATCGCTTTCCCACTCTGGCTGTAGCAAGTCGTTTCCTGAGGCCGGTGGCTGGAGACCTCCCAGGAGGGCTGTGAGAAGCCAGGCTCCCCTGCCCAAGTGACCACCAACACCCAGTGATTCCAACTCCGCGTCCCACTCAGCAAAGAAACAGTAAAACCAGGTCTTACCTGAGTGCAGGCTGCTTTCATCTCTCGCCTCAGCAACCTACCTGGTCGCCTGCTGCTCTGAATCTCGCTCTGAGCTGACGGCTCCCAGGCGTTTCCGCAGCGGGCGGTCCTGCTCCTCTGCTGGTTCTCTAAGGCCTTTGCCCCTTCTGTTCCTGCTCCCGTACCCTCCCCAACCTCCCTCACCTGGCCCCTCCTCCTCCTCCATCCTCAGCTGAACTCTCCCAACTCCTCAAACGGTTTCAGGAGTGAGTCTGCATCGGTGATTCTCACCCCTGGAATCACCTGGGGAATTTGAGCAAAACAAACAAAAAAGCCCCCACAACAGTGCCCAGCCCCGCCGCACCCCAAGTCCACAGGCTGGGCCGGGTCCCGAACACACAGGCGCAGCTCCTTCACTGTGCTTCCCCTTTGGTGCTTCTCGGATGTTGTTTTTCTACAACTTGAAGGCAAGACCCTCCGCCATCAATAAGATTACAGCGCGCTTTACTGTGATGCTCGCTTAAGTGCCACGGCCTGGAACCGAGCCTGCGATGGCTCCGGGGTCTGCCTGGACCCACGTGGCTTCACATTCCCCCAGGTGATGCACCTGTGCAGCCGGGCGGAGCCTCTCCCATCCAGCATTCTAGACGCTCCTGTGTCACGGGGATGGGGAGCGGGTCGGCTTTGCTCACCTTCACAGCCCAGCACTAGCCCTAAACCAGGTGCTGCTCAAACAAATCATTTGCTTAATGGGTGACTGAGAACTACCCTTAGCCCACCAGGCTGTGCTGCCTCACCAGCCCCCCTCCCAGGCACAGTATCCCGAAAGGGCGGAGCTTTCTACAAGCCTCCCCCACGTGTAGCTCCTGAGTCCTAGTCCTTCGGGGCCCTGCTGAAACACCCTTTCCTTGGGGAAGGCGTCCCTGGCCCCCAGCTCCCGCAGTCCTCTGGTGCCTCTCCCCTCCCCCAGGACAGAAGCCTCTGTCTTTTCTGTACCAACTCCCAGTGCTGGGCACCGAGCTTGGCACACGCAGTGCTGCTCAGCAGGTTCAGTTGGCTGGTTGAGTGATTTCGTGCTGATATTTTGGACCCATTCAGGAGACTCTGACCTGGTCACAGACAACTCTAAAAGCCCCTACAGTTAAGGGCCCAGCGAGTTGGTGGGATCTGGCAGTGAAACACTTAGCAGGAGCTGAGACCTCTGGGGGCCGTGGGGATGACGTCACCTGTTACAGTGGTCAGGGAACCTTCAAGACTGGTGAGTGGGCACGGACCTGTGCAGAGGGCACCACCTGCACACACAGCATAGCACACTTGGTTGAACTGTGTCCCCCTCACTCCCCCCCCCGCCCCGCCCCATGAGATATGTTGAAGCCCTAAGTCCTGGTGCCTGTGAATGCAGCCTTATTGGAAAATAGGGTGTTTGCAGGTGTAATCAAGTTGAGGTCCTACTACAATGTCTGGCCTCCTTATAAGAAAGGTGGGCCCAGCTGGTGTGGTTCAGTGGTTGAGCATCGACCTATGAACCAGGAGGTCACGGTTCCATTCCCCATCAGGGCACATGCCTGGGTTGCAGGCTGGATCCCCCCATAGGGGGTTGCAGGAGGCAGCCAATCAACGACTCTCATTATTGATGTTTTCATCTCTCTCTCCCTCTCCTTCCTCTCTGAAATCAATACAAATATATATATATTTTTAAAAAGCAAGATTTGAACAGATATCCCGAAGGAAGATGTCCACGTGAAGACGCAGCCACAAGCTAAGGGACACCAAGATGCTGGCAAGCAGCAGAAGCTGAGAGGGGCCCGGAACCGACCCTCCCTGAAGTTCCAGGAGGAACCGACCCTGCTGACACCTTGGTTTCAGGCTCTGGCCTCCAGGTCTGTGAGAGAATAAATGTCTGTGGTGTAAAGCCACCCAGTTGTGGTGCGTTTTTACAAGCACCTGGAAAACTAACACGATAGGGGAGACACTCTGATAATCTGTGGGGGAAGAGGAGTCTTACCTCCCGAAAGCCAGATGTTGATGCTGCAGCACCGACTGGGTCCCCACCCGGGGCCTGGGCACACACCACACAGGTGCTCCTCGTCACGTCACGGGAGGAACTGTCATTTCCTTTGCTTACAGTCCAGGCAACTGAAGCTCCCAGAGTGAGTACCTGGCTCAGGCACAGCAGGAAGCCAGGGGCAGGGGGTCCGGACCCAGGCCTCTGGTTTCAAGTCCAGGAACCTCTCCGTGAACAGTCGGCGCTTAGAAAATGGTTAATGGCTTGAGGATTGTGAGCGTCAGCACATTCGAAGTCGATACTGGGGTCCTTTAGCAATGCCCTGGTCCCCAGGACACCACTCTGCTCCCCTCCACTTCCCTGACTCGACTCAGCATTCACCTCCATGCCAAGTCCTTTTCAGGCTCCTGATGTCTACACACGACCCGAGGCAGGCTGCGAGGGGGCCAGAGCTTCCGGAAATGCTAGCAGCTGCTCTGGAAGGCTGGGGAGAAGGCAAAACCAGACTCTCTAAAGCAGCGGTTCTCAACCTTGGCCGCACATTAGAATCGAGGATGAGGCCCAGAAATCAGGATTTTAAAGATTCCCAGGTGATTCTAATGTGCAACCTGTGGGTCTCGACCATCAGAAAACACATATAGCATATCAGATATTTACATCACGATTCATAACAGAAGCAAAATTAGTTATGAAGTAGCAACGAAAATAATTTTATGGTTGGGGGTCACCACAACATGAGGAACTGTATTAAAGGGTCGCGGCATTAGGAAGGCTGAGAACCACTGCAAGTGGTGGCGCCCGGCTGGTGTGGCTCCTTGACTGAGCATCGACCTATGAACTAGGTCACAGTGATGGCGAACCTTTTGAGCTCGGCGTGTCAGCATTTTGAAAAACCCTAACTTAAACTCTGGTGCCGTGGTACACATAGAAATTTTTTGATATTTGCAACCATAGTAAAACAAAGACTTATATTTTTGATATTTAAATATTTAAATGCCAGTTAACAAAGAAAAATCAACCAAAAAAATGAGTTCGCGTGTCACCTCTGACACGCGTGTCATAGATTCGCCATCACTGAACTAGGAGGTCATGGTTGGTCAGGGCACGTGCCCTGGTTGCGGTCTCGATCCCCAGTAGGGGGCGTGCAGGAGGCAGCCAAGGGATGATTCTCTCTCATCACTGATGTTTCCAGTACCTGCTCCCTTTCTCTCTCTGAAATCAATAAAAACATTTTTTTAAAAAATAGTGTAAAAGAAAGAAGGAACCTGTTTCTGAAACTGGGGTGCAGGGCAACACTCAGGAACTGGAGGCACCTGACTGGCAGCAGAGGCCCTGGGAGGGTGGGAATAGGACTGCCAGTTTTAGAAAGTGCCCAGCTAAACTCGAATTTCAGGTCTACACCGAGTAACGTTTTAGTGTTGCATGGACATACTTAAACTAAACAACTTATTTCTGAAATTCAAATTTAACTGGATCTCTTGTATTTTTATTTGCAAAACCTGGCAACCCTAGCTGGGAAGGAAAGAGAACACGTTAGGAGGATGGAGGGAATAAGGTCCAAGAGAACACAACCCTCAGTGTTGGGAGGTGACTTCCCCGAGAGCCCAGGAGGCCATGGGAAGCCAGTGGGTAGGGAGCCGCCCGCCTGCGCTGGCAGACCCGTGGCACGGGGCCTCCCTGGGGAAGTGCAGGCCTCTGGTCTTGCCGGCCCTAAAATTCTGGCCAACAGGGAGGGCAGATTCATCTCCAGCAGCAGGGTGACCTATGAACCCTTTTGACACCTGGAACCCTATAATAACGAGGGAGGGATAAACAAGGAGGGTAGAAATCTGGGGGTCTGGCCACCTACCCTGGAGCCACCTCCACACTGGGGCTTGGCAGGCCCAGTGCTGGCAGAGCAGTGGGAAACCAGGGCTGAGTGGGGGACTTGGCCTGTGCCCAGGGGCTGGCCTGGAGGAAAGTGGACAAGCTGAGATCCTGGGAGGCCCTGGCTGGGAGAGGGAACGTGGTTGCAGCGAGGACAAGCTTTTCAAACTCAGCCCTGGGCCTGGACTGGTGGTATTGGAGGAGCTCTGGGATCCACACGCATCTCCTGGGGCCGGCGGCTACAGCAGGAGTCTGCAGGGAGACCCCCAGCCCCTGCAGGTCAGCACCAGCATCTGGCACACGGGGTGAGGCCTGCTCTTTGTAGGGAGATGGTCTCTCTCCAGGAGCCCTGGGACCAGCCCCCGCCTTCCTCCCTCCCTCCTCCACCACAGAAACTCACCATTAAGTCAGGCAAGAAAAGCAAACTGTTTATTTACACCTCAGTCTGTACATTAGTTCCCGAGGGAGCCCGCCTCTGAGAGCCTGCTTCTTTTTGGCTGGAAGCAGGCTGGGGGTGGAGAGCTCGGGACCCTGGCTCACAGCCTTGGGGCCTCACCCCACTCTCCCCACCCTGGGGCCTGGAGGCGGGGGTCTCACTGAGCCCGAGGGCTGAGAGCTAAGCCCCTTCCAGATGGAGGCTCCTGGGGCTACAGACTCAGGTGGAACCCACAGAGTCAAAGCCATCAACCAACCCTTGGACCTGAGGCCACACGTGCAGCTCATTCCATTGGAACTCCCCGTCCCCTTTCCCCCAGGAGGCCCAGCCGGGAGAGTGGGGTGAAGGGAGCCAGCCGGCTGTGAGGGAGTCTGCAGCCACGCCCGGTCTGACCTCGGTCCCGATGTCAGTGCAGGATTTAATGGCACCCGGGTCTGAGCACCTTCAGCAGATGAGGGAGAGCTTGGCAGTTGTTAACGGCAGGCGGGGCAGCAGCGAGAAGCCTCTTCCTTCTGCCCCCCTGCCCGCAGCTGTTCTAGACACCAGATGGCAGCGGCTTCCCCGGGGCGGGGGGTGCATCTCCGAGGGGCCCACGGAGCCGGCAGACCCGGAGCGCCCCTGCCGGGCTGAAGCCCCAGGCTGGGAAGGTGCGCTCTACTTTATAAATATTGACGCCAACGCAGGGGAGGTTTGTGGGAGAAGTTTACACAAAGTCACCCTTTCTGGTGTGCGGGGCTTCCACACTAGCAGCAGGCTAGACGAGGGACTAAGTGGGCCCGAGCCCCCCAAGCTTAAGACCACCATGGAAAAGTCTGTACAAGTGACCACGTCTGCACGGCTGGGTGACGAGGGGCAGTGGAGCCCGGTCCCCGCGGCGGGCGAGCTGGGACACGGGGAGCAGGCCGCACGTGGCGGAGGCACGCGGACACGAAGTGCAACACTATGTACACATTTACAGGCGCGGGAAGGGCCAGGGCAACGAGAGGGTGTAGAAAAGGGGGCAGGGGCAACGTGGAAAGTCCTGTACAGGGGTGACGGGGAGAAAAAGGCACAAGGACAATGCCCCCAAACCATGCACACAAAACGCAGCCTGTGCAGCACAGAACAGCGGGTCCGGCAGGAGGCTCGGGCTCCTGGGACAACTGCACTTAGATCCTGCGGGGGTGGCCGGGGGTGCCACTCCCAGCCACCCCTCCTGGGGGGCTTGGGCAGACATCCCCCCGTTACAGTCACAATGGGAAGAGAAGCACAAGGTGGGAGCAACAAAATCATGGCACATCGACCTCCCCAGGGTTGACGCTTTTAGAAACAACTTTCTAGAAAGTGGTCTCTTTTCCCAGGTGGGCAGCCGTGACCCTGCTCCCCCTGCTCCCCGCCCTCTCATGCACACACAGAGCAGGCGGGCAGGACCCAGAGGTCCCAGGGTCAGGGAAGGGAGGGACTTGCTCAGAGTGACAGGGGGGCCTGGCCCCCAGCCTGAGGCCCCGCAGCAGCATGCCTGTCTCGCAGCCTGAATCACCCCCTAGAGGGGCTGCCCAGTCCCAAGGGAAGAAAGGCTGGAGATGACAGCAGGGGATGGCCCGCTCCTCAATCTAACACCCACCTCAGGCCTTTAAAGAGTCGCTGCAGATCTGCGGGGACAACAAAGTCATTTCCTTGGAACGGTGACCATCCAAAAACTTCCTCTGTTTCCAATCACATCTAAAATTAGCTTTTAGAGTTATATTTGCTAATTCATTACTAGTAAACACACACCCACAGAGCACAAAAAGAGGGCTCATTTCTCCCTGACCCACGGCCCCAGGAGTCCTGGGAGGCCTGTCCCTCGTTGTAACAAAAGCGCCCACACTGTGCCCTCCTGACTGGGCCAGGAACCAGACTCCCGGGTGTCACAGCACCTGGAGCCTCCTGATTGTGGGCGGGTGTTGGGTTGGCTACTCAGGGAGGAGCTGGGGCAACTCTTACCCACCCAGGGGACCGACCCGAGGCAAAGCCCACTGTTTCTGAGGCTGCTTGTCGGCTCCCTGCCACTGTCCTGCTCCTCCTCCTCCATTCCCCCTCCTGCCACCCACTGACTGTGGGCACCAGGCAGACCTGCCCACTCACGATGGCTAACCCGCAGGCTGGTGAGAACAGGTGGATTCGCCAGCTCCTGAAGGCTTCTGGCCTGGCATTCTGGGGTCAAGGGGTCTGCTAGCTTCCGGCCATCGGAAATCACCTCAGGAAAACCCACCACCCGCCCAGCAGTACACTGCCTGTCATCTAACACCTGGATTAAGAAGCCCAACAGCCACGTCCTCCCGTGTTCCCTGGCCAGCAACCTTCCAGGACAGGCCCCAGCCCCCAGTCCCCGGGCTGCACATTAGCAAAACCTGGGGAGCCCTTCCAACATCAGATGCCTGGGCCACACCCGGGACAATTAAACGCCAACTTGTCAGCCCAGTCAGCAGAATGTTAAAAATCCCCCCAGGCGATGCCAATGTCCACCCAGAGGCGAGAACCACCCTTTCAGGCCCAAGGGCCTGGGAAGGTTCTCTCTCGGGCTTTGTGTTTTTACCAGGTCAGAAGTCAAGTCGAGCTAAAGAAAGGTCCCTCTTACAATTCGGCAAGGATCTAACACATTTAAAATAAAACATCTTGTCTAACTCTGGCCACGTCAAAGTTAAAAAAATTTCTTTGTACTGGAACTTTATTTCTTATACCTTCCCACAGAATCTAACAGAAGGGGCTTCCGTTCTCTTAGGTTCTGGAGGTAAAACTAACGTGCTGGTTCCGTGAGCTCTGTCTGGCTTTGAGCTGAGGGCAGGGACAGGCCCGTGTCATGTGAAGTGGGCGTCTCTGCAGGAGCCCCTCTAGGGCAGCGGTCACCAGCCAGTCGTCCGCGGACACGGGTGGTCCGTGAGGTCCGAAACGTTGGTGACCGCCGCTCTAGGTAGTGCTGGTTCCTACCTGGGTTTAGCAAGAACCAAAACCAAAACCCAGACAGGCCACCCAGGCAAATCACAATCACCTGGGGCATTTCCAACGTCCGAAGCCTGGGCCACACCCACACCCATGAAATCAGAACCTCTGGGGATTTGGGCCTGTGATCAGAATTTCAAAAATCTCTCCATTTTAATTATGTGCCAACTATTGCGTGGAATATACTTCTACTAAAAATTAGGTCGTTTACCTGAAATTCAAATTTCACTGGGCATCCTGGATACTGTTCACCAGCACTGAGCGAGCAGGGCAGGACCCTCAACCTGAGAACACACGAGGGAGGAGGACACACAGGAACGGGGCAGACCCAGAGTCAGCGCAACTCTGGGACCTGCCGGGGTTGGGGGGCTGGGACCCCGAGGCCCCCGCCCTCCTCAGGCTAGCTTTCAGGCACAGAAGAGCTTTTCTAAAGTGTCATCTGAAAAAGCCAGTTGGACAGACGAGGTTTCCTAAGAGGTTTTCTGGCTGATGTCAGAGGCTGGGTGTGGCCTGAGGCGTGTGTTACATGGACTTCAGCCTCGTGTTAAAGTCCGCCCTCGTCCAGAGGCCCCACGCCCTGCACCAGGTCCTGAGGGCCTTTCAGACGCGGGGCTTCCTCGGGGAGTGTGCCTGTGGCGCCCCCTGCAGGAGGAAGCGCAGAACGCTGCGGGCTGACCGCTTTTCCCGCCCCTTTCCCCAAGGCAGAAATCCCTTCCCACACTCTGAGACTGCAACTCAGGCAGGGGCCGCCCCCACCTCCCTGCAGCTAAAGAGCTTGTAGTTTTACACATAAAATGCTCATCGGGGCAAGCCCCCAACATCTCTGCGGGACTCCTTCCCAAGTAAAACCCCGACCAAAGCCAGGTCCAGATTATCTTTCCTTTCCTTTCATTCCTGGCGCCCGTCCTATTCGCAAATTCTCGGGAGACCGGCTCCCTATGCTTTCCTTCCACGGCCACGTCTCAGAGCCGCGTCTCAGACCCTCGGTGGAGCCCGAGGAGCCCAGTGTCCCAAGGGGTTGAGAGGCTCCGGAGGACGGACTCCGGCCCTGGTTTTCCTGGTGTGGGGGGCCCCAAACTCCTACATCAAGCCAACGCAGCCCCGTTATTTGCCGCCTGAAACAAACCCCACACATATTCTTGAAAAGAAATCACACAATCCAACCAAAGCAAAAGCTGACAGGACTGGAAAGAAGGTGGGTCGTGGCCGCAGCCTACTTCTGTGAGCAGGGAACCCCCAAGTCCCCAGGGGCCCCCTTCACCAGCCACTACCCTACCTTCCCGGCATACTCCCCTCCACGCCCTCCACAACATGCCCAAACTTTCCCTGTACACTAGAAGTGCTAACGAAAGCAAACTTCAGGGGGGAAATGAAGACCATCCATGTTTATATATTTGGATTGAGGAAACGAATCGGCCACATAAAATGGAGAACCGCTGGGAAAACTCAGAGGAAAAGTACCCCATCTACTCCCAGCTGCTGGGAACAAAAGATCACATTGAAAATGTGTGTGAACTCCCACACGTGCCCCGAGGACGGACTAAGGTTTCCCTGAAACTTCCCCAACTGTGTCTCCCACCAGGGCAGCATTCGTCTCCCACGGGCTGAGGACCGAACGCAGGTGTGTTCCTAGAAGTTGGGATGCCGGGGTCTCCCTGCCCAGCTGAGCCCAGCCCAGAGGCCTGGCTCTGAACACCCGCGCCCGCGGCTGCTGTCACCAGGCTGCGCAGAACGCAGGGTGGTGAGCAAGGCCCACTGCCAGGCCCAGAAGCGGCCGATGGTCCATCCTGGCTTCTCTCTCCAGATGCAGCCAGCGGAAGGAACCTGGTGGGGAGGCGAGCGTACTCCTCCCCGAAAACCACGTCTTTGGTTGCCCGATGCCAACACCTGCCTGAAACACCCCCATCCCTCAGCCTCCTTCTCCCTCCTTTAATCCCTGCACGTTACAGCCAAGTGACCGCTGCTTATTTTTCATGGTCTCAAAACAAAACCAAACAGGAAGGGAGAGGTAGGTCAGCAGGGATGGGAGGGGCACGGAGGGCGCTAAAAACACGAGGCTTCTCAGGATGAAGGTGGCTCGGCAGCAAGCCCGAGTCCTTTGGACACACGGTGCACAAGCATCGCAGGGGCTGCCGGCCGGGGCGGGGGCTGGTGGGGGCCCCTCCTCACGTCCCCCTAAACGCCACTTCCTCCTCTCTGAGCTCCAGCACCTGACTTCGAAGGTGGCTACAGAGGCTGGCGAGGATACCGCTGTAGGACAGCTGAACTCCCAGGAAAGGTCATAGCTTTGCTCCTGCTCCCAGAAGGCATGGGTGGGAGAAAGAGCTGTCTCCCTAGAGTATTTAATCCTCACCCCAGAGGTAGAATCATTTTATCCAGTATCTGCACCACAAGCTTCCAGTTCCTGTTATTACAGTCACTCCTGATTGCAGACCTTGCCCCCACAAGCCTCCAGGACGCTCTGCCCCTGCAAAGGGGCCACAAAGTGCATGGACAGCTAACGGCACCGAGTCACCCCCAGCCACGGCCCCACGCTCACCCCTCGCTGTGTGCTCAGCGTCCACACCAGTACACATTACATGGTGGCCAGAGATACGTTTTCAGTGTGTGGGGGCCCGGCTGGGGCCGCATCCTCAGGCAGGGTCTGCCCTTTGGTCCTGGGGTCCCGGGGTCCCTAGGCCGCTCTGCAGCCAGCCCCCGTCTCAGTGTTTGATCTCGAGGATGGAGGGGTTATGGTCCAGGATGGCGAGGATGATCTTGTCCATGTACTGCCGCAGCCGGAAGTTGATCTCCTCCTGCTCCTTGAGGGCTTCCATGAGCTGATGGTAATGGGAGAGGCAGTCAGAGGCCGTCCTGGGCGGAGTCAGGTGCCCGGGCTCACAGGGAGCCAGTGCTCACAGACAGAGCTCTGGAAACCCAGGCAAGGCAGCCCCAAGACCAACCTCAGCACTCGGTGCCAGGACACGAGTCTAAAGCCCAGCTCAACTCACACCCAAGGAGAGTGAACTATGCAGATGCCCAGGCCCACCTCCAGAGATCCTGATTTGACTGGTCTGTGGAGGGGCCCAGGTATGGGTAAGTTTTTGGTAAAAGCTGAGAACACTGGCCAAAGGCATTTATAATCAAGACGAACACCCAAAACCCCAGGGCCCTAAGACGTGTAAGGCTGTTTCCTCAGCCTGGAATGGCCCCCTCGCCACCCCTGGCCCTACCACTGCCCCTGCCCTTCTCCAGGTCCATTCCTGACAGTCCTTTGGGATGTCACTGAAATGCTGCATCTCCCCGGCTCACCTGGGAGCTCTCTGAGGCCAGGGGTCCCAGCACAGGGTAAGGGGTTCAATGACTGTCTTAGATTCATGTTTAAATGTAACCGGAGTATTTGGAGAGAGACCTGAGCTTTTATAACCGTACCCCGGTGGGGCAGGAAGGGGGGGCTTTGGTGCTGGAGGCCTGGGTCCCTCCCCCTCCACAGGCTCAGTGATCCTGTGTCCTGGCCTCCCAGTCTGTTCCGACAGCCCCCGCGTCGTCAGAAGATGAAGTGAGGGCATACTGCCAGCAGGTGCTCCAGAGTGGCTTGGAGGAGGGGAGTCACAGACCCCCTGGGCTACATGTTCATGAAATCAACTGGCCATTTCAGCACATTCGTGGCTGAGCTAAGACTCAAGCTCCAAACCGGAGCTCCTCCCACCACCTGCGGGAAATCAAAGCTGATGAAACCCTCATGCAGCTCTGCCCTCACTCAGGGTCGTTGCAGATGGGGCCTCCCCGGGGCCAGGCCTGGTCTGCTTTCCCTGCTCTGGGCAGCCTGGGGCTCGATGTTGCAACAGGCGGGGATGGGGCAGGGCTACAGGAGGACCAGGCCCCGAAGTGAGAGCAGGAGTGAATGGGAACGCTACCTCATCGCGCGAGGCCGTGTCGATTTCCGAAGCCAAGGACTGTGCTTTGGTCTGGGTGGCAAAGAGGTTCTTTGCTTCGTAGAGGCTGAGGCTCAAGATCTGCCCATTCAAGTCGTCATTCTGATCCCTCAGCTTATGATTCTCCTGTGAGGACAACGAAGGCACGATCAGCTCCCGGAAGCATCCAGAACCCACCTGTCTGCATCCACTGTCACCCGACTCCCACCAGTACCCTCCCCGCAGGCGGGTGTCATGTCAGGACCCCATAGATGATGTGGCCGCTGCCAGGCTTGGGTGGGGGGAAAGGGCTGGGTCCTGGGAGGTCAAGGGGTTCTTAGAAGTCACAGCCCTGCTCGGGGAGCCTGGTTTCAGGTCACCCCTTCCTCCCTGGGGGTGCATGAGCCAGAATGGAGCCCCTGAGGCCCTGTGTGGGGACACTGCCCACCCGGGGCTCCTCCAACACTGGCCCCTCGGGGAGGAAAAGCGATGCCCTGGGGTGTCTGGGCTGGCAGGGGCCTCTCTCCTCAGCGCCTCCTGCAGCCGGGCTCAGGAGTGCTGCTCTGGGAGCTCTCTCCAGGCGCACCCTCGCTCCCCAGACCCCGCCCGCCCATGCCCTGCCCAGACCCATTCACCAACCCCATGCTCTTTTGCCTAAGGCTTCTAAGGACTCACACCTGGGACCCCGGGCGCCCCCTGGTGGATGAGAAGAGCTGGGTTTAGCACTGCCATGGGAGGGTGAGCACCAGCATCAGCTGCCATGGAGCCAACGCAGGGGTATAATTTGTACGGCGCTCTCCCACCAGAGCCGGGCTAAGGATGGGGCTTCAGCAGCCATCACTCCCTCACTTGGTCACTGTCCCTCCTGGTCCCTCGTCCCTGACCCATGACGGATCTCCATTATAGGAGTGCTCCCAGAAACCTTATGAGATGGGTCTGCTGGGAGACCCCACACAGGGAGGCACTAATATTCAGCCGGGGGGAGTCTCATTCCCCACCCCACGTGCCGAGGACGGAAGAGTGGTGTCTATTTCTTTTTCTGGATCCCAAGGAAAGCCCCGGAAACCTCCCTCAGCCGTGGCTGCCTTACCTGAGCTGAGAGATGAGGGCGAGCAGCCCTGACAGCAGGTTGTTGAGTGGAGCAGGCAGGAGTGTGTGGGAACCCACCCCCAGGGCCTTGGACACCTGATCCCGCCGCACTGAGGCTCCCAGGGCGCACCTGCTTGAGTCGCTTGATCTCATGCTCCAGCTCCACCTCGCGGGCCCTGGCGCTGAACTCGCCCAGGCCGGAGGATGCACTGCGGCCCCTGCCTGGCCGCTCGCAGTCCAGCTTGTACATCTGCAGGTGCTCCAGCTCCTTCCGCAAGTCCTCGATGAGCTGCGTGGGGGAGAGGCCGTTGGTGGGAGCAGGGCCAAGGAGGGAACCTGGGGCCCTCTGGCCCGGGACCCACCTCCTGCGTGGCCTCCCGCTCCTTCTGGAACTCGAGGCGGTTCTGCCGCAGCTTGTCCATCATGCGCTTGTACAGGTCCATCTCATCCTTGAGTCGCAGGCTGGTGTCCTCCAGCCGGTCGGACATGCGCTGCCGCTCCTGGGCCGGGAGAACCGGGGGAGTGAGGAAGGTTCCCAGAGGGGCTCACTGTGCCCCGGGGCTCCCCGAGGATCCGTGTCAGCACCTCAGGCAAACAGACCACTCCCGAGACAGAGCCCGCCGAGTCCCGCTACGGAAACGTCCAGTCCCTAGGACCCTAGAACCGCGGACACACCGAGGCCTCGGCCGCCTTCAGTGATGCCAGGTGAAACTCGGCTAGAAGGTGGCAGCCGAGCGTTTAGAAAGAAACCCTTTTCTCCGTTTTATTGTAAAAGGAAATATATTCACTGCAGAAAATCAGAAATATAGGAAGACAATTCATTATTCATATCTTACTGCCTGTTTTTTCTAGGGCAATTTTATTAGAATTTCAGAAACTAAAGGCCTCGCGTGGCCACGCTGCCTGTCTGAGCCTTTGGCTCCAGGTCCAGGCCTGGGCGGTGCTGCATTTGCTGCTCACCTCGTCCAGTTTCTCTGTTTGCGACTTGAGCCGAGTCACTGTTGTCCTGAGCTCTGTGTTTTCCTCCTCTAACTGCTGCACCCTGAGGAGAGAAAGACGCAGATGTCAGACAGCCTGCAGCAATCCTCTGCTCCCGCAGGAGGAAAGGTACCAGAAAGCAAGAGAATATAAATAATTATTCCAAACGATAACACTCCCCTGAGCTTCCCGTCATCCAAGGAAAAATGGTAAAGACACTGAATTATTTTTATATTATTCGTGATTCACTCATCTGTGAATAAGAACGTTAAGATTCTTTTCACATGCGCCCTTACGGCCTGAAACTAACGAGGGGCATGCTTGGAGGGGCATGCTTGTCTCCGAGAATATAAATAATTATTTCAAACGATAACACTGCCTTAAGCTTCCCGTCATCCAAGGAAAAATGGTAAAGACACTGAATTATTTTTATATTATTCGTGATTCACTCATCTGTGAATAAGAACGTTAAGATTCTTTTCACATGCGCCCTTACGGCCTGAAACTAACGAGGGGCATGCTTGGAGGGGCATGCTTGTCTCCTGAGAGGAAGTCACCCTGTGGTTGTCTGACAGGGCCCTCCTGCTGGAGTCCGCAATGTGAAAGCAATGACCGTAGTTGTTTTCTGTTCTCCCCACAGCATCTCATCAGGGCTCTCCCTTCTGAGAGCTCAGTCCGGCTGCCTGACATCCACAGGAATCAGTTCCAATAATCGTAATCCTCTACGTTAGCATTCACCAGGGACTGTCCTGCTGCGACCCCATGAAGAGACAGCCCGGGTGCCCAGGTAGGTAGTGGTGTTTCTTTTTAATCCTCACCCGGAGGTATTTTTCCCACTGATTTTTCCAGAGAGAGTGTATGGGAAAGGAAGGGTAAAGAGAGAGAGAAAAGCATTGATGTGAGAGAGGCATTGATTGGTTGCCTCCCGCACCTGCTCCAGGAGAGGCCCACAGGCCAGGCCAGAAAGAAATTCAGGCATGCACTCTGATGCGGCCACCTCATGGGGAACTCGAGATGGTGGCGGATGTGAGGAACAAAGCACCCCGCATGACTCTGGGAGCACAGTCTGCATATTCGATATGAACAGCGCCCCCTGGGGTTGTGCAAGGGGCATGGGTTAGGAGGCAGTTCCCAAGAGGGCTGGCTTTCTGTGGTTTGGCCTTTGGCCCACACTCACTGTCCTCTCCACCACCTGTTCCCAGACACCTCCCAGGCCAGCCACCCTGGCCCGCTGTCAGAAGCAGACAGAAAACAGTGCCACTTAATGAGGGACCAGCCTCCAGAAACAGATGCAAAACAGCAGCTTCGAGACATGAGTGAACCCCTGGTGGTAAAGCTAACAAAGCGGGTCCAGGCAGAGGGGAGTTAGGAGGTCTCGCCGACAGGTGGAGGGGCACCAAGTGCACTAGTGCCCTCTGGCCCTGCCTGATCTCTGCAGGCAGGGAAGCACCTGCTGCCAGCCCTGAGGGGCAAGGTGGGAGCCCACCTCCCAATGCACCCTCCCCGCATGGTGCCCAGCAGACACCAAGAAGGCTCAGCCCGGACACTGGGGACCGAGTGTGGGGGCAGCTGTGCGCTCTGCCAGGGCCCAGGCACAGCCCTCACCCGTTAGCAGTGCTCTGATGTACATCAGCTCACCCACCCTCAGGCAGGGAGGAGGGATGACAGGTGAGGAAACTGAGGCCCAGGGAAGTGACCTAGTGCGTTCCAGCTCATGGAACTGATGGGACCAGCCCCGAATCCCAGGTCAGTACCCCTCTCCCTGCCTGCCTCGGGTTCTAACGTCTCTACCGGAGCCCAGCTTTTCCATTTCCCGTGGCTTGTGGGCCCGGGGTGAGTGAAGAATCTGACAGCAGGGGGAGCTCCAAGCCTGGACATTAGTCTCAGCCCAGGCATCAGGCAACAGTACCGGTTTGGGGGCTTTTTACCCAGACACGTGTTGTTTCCAGTTTTACCTGCTGTGAACAATTCTGCTATAAACATTCTTTGACACGCCTAGAGAACATGTCACGTGTTTAGGTATCAAAAGTACAACTGCTAGGACACAGGGCCTCCCCTCTGGCTGCTTTCCCGTCTCTAAAATGGGGACGGCAGCACTGCCCCACAGGCTGCCAGGAGCGTGGGGGGAGGGGGGTCAGGAGGCAGCCGGCTCTGGGGAAAGGCCCACCTGGTGTGCAGCAGCTCGATCTCTGTGCTCCGCTCCCTCTCCAGCTTGCTGTAGGCCTCTCGGTGTCGCCGCACCTCCTCTTCCAGGGCCTGCTCGGCCGTGGTCTCCTGATCCTTCACCATCTCTTCCAGCTCGTGCACCCTGTAGAGAGGAGCAGACTCCAGTCCAGGGCCAGCTCCCATGGCCTGTGTCTTCTC
>NW_006291007.1:2713364-2714013 GCF_000327345.1 Myotis davidii
TGAAATAAGTCAGTCAGAAAAAAGACAACTATCATATAATTTCACTTGTATGTGGAAAGTGAAAAACAAAATAAAGAAACAAAGCAGAAACAAACTCACTGATGGTTGGTAGATGGGGTGGGGGTTGGGGACCAGGGTGAAAACCTCCCCTCCTTCAAAACTCTCAAAGAGAAGCAGCCAATGAATTGTACCCATTTCATAGATAAGGCAACTGAGCGCGCTAGAGTTAGAGTAATCAATGACTCAGGTGTGTAGAAGGTGTAAGTATGCCACCTGGAAAAACGCTTAACCAATGAGGTTCTAGAAAACAAGACAAAGGCCTCCCTGAACCGGCACATCGGCACAGCCCTCACCCATTAGCAGTGCTCTGATGTACATCAGCTCACCCACCCTCAGGCAGGGAGGGAGGGATGACAGGTGAGGAAACTGAGGCCCAGGGAAGTGACCTAGTGCGTTCCAGCTCATGGAACTGATGGGACCAGCCCCGAATCCCAGGTCAGTACCCCTCTCCCTGCCTGCCTCGGGTTCTAACGTCTCTACCGGAGCCCAGCTTTTCCATTTCCCGTGGCTTGTGGGCCCGGGGTGAGTGAAGAATCTGACAGCAGGGGGAGCTCCAAGCCTGGACATTAGTCTCAGCCCAGGCATCTGG
>NW_006291007.1:2717900-2720890 GCF_000327345.1 Myotis davidii
GGGGTGGAGAGTGGGAGGACAGCACCAGGTCTCCCCTCCTTCAAAACTCTCAAAGAGAAGCAGCCAATGAATTGTACCCATTTCATAGATAAGGCAACTGAGCGCGCTAGAGTTAGAGTAATCAATGACTCAGGTGTGTAGAAGGTGTAAGTATGCCACCTGGAAAAACGCTTAACCAATGAGGTTCTAGAAAACAAGACAACAAAGACCGCCGAGTCTGCAGACTCCCAGGCGGGTTAATTCTATTTCTTCCCCAAAATGGAAGGAGAGAGAAGGAATTCCAGACCCCCAAAAAGGAGCAAATGCAACCCCCGGAAACTGAGGCCCAGGGAAGTGACCTAGTGCGTTCCAGCTCATGGAACTGATGGGACCAGCCCCGAATCCCAGGTCAGTACCCCTCTCCCTGCCTGCCTCGGGTTCTAACGTCTCTACCGGAGCCCAGCTTTTCCATTTCCCGTGGCTTGTGGGCCCGGGGTGAGTGAAGAATCTGACAGCAGGGGGAGCTCCAAGCCTGGACATTAGTCTCAGCCCAGGCATCAGGCAACAGTACCGGTTTGGGGGCTTTTTACCCAGACATGTGTTGTTTCCAGTTTTACCTGCTGTGAACAATTCTGCTATAAACATTCTTTGACACGCCTAGAGAACATGTCACGTGTTTAGGTATCAAAAGTACAACTGCTAGGACACAGGGCCTCCCCTCTGGCTGCTTTCCCGTCTCTAAAATGGGGACGGCAGCACTGCCCCACAGGCTGCCAGGAGCGTGGGGGGAGGGGGGTCAGGAGGCAGCCGGCTCTGGGGAAAGGCCCACCTGGTGTGCAGCAGCTCGATCTCTGTGCTCCGCTCCCTCTCCAGCTTGCTGTAGGCCTCTCGGTGTCGCCGCACCTCCTCTTCCAGGGCCTGCTCGGCCGTGGTCTCCTGATCCTTAACCATCTCTTCCAGCTCGTGCACCCTGTAGAGAGGAGCAGACTCCAGTCCAGGGCCAGCTCCCATGGCCTGTGTCTTCTCACCCCACCCAGGCTGCAGCCACGGGGAGCCCTGGACCCCAAGTCACTAACGCCCCTCCTGTGGGAGGTGGAGGCGTGTTTGTCAGGCCTGGGGCCAGCAGCTTTGCTGACAGATGAGTTAGGGACACTGGGCACCCAAGGAGAGGTGTGTCAGCCGGGCATGCCATGGAGGTGCAGGCCTGGCAGTGGGTCCAGAGGGGAGCGAGGCTGTGCCTGAGAAGCTGGGCTTCCCGGGCAGACAGAGAGGGACCGCAGGCCCCGCCACAGCTGAACAAAACAGCCCTCAGGCCTCTCCTCCCTTCCCTCTCTCCCTTCCTGCCAGGACCCCTTAGTCAGTAATTCAGCTTTTGGGCACCTGACTCCTGGCTAGTGGCCTGAGCATGGCAGACCTGGGACAGGGCCAGGCCCCACTATGGGTGTTATTACCCCAGTCCCGGGGCCTCAGCGGTCCCTCCACCTGGGCACATGTCACTGGCAAGAGTCCCTCTATGAGACTGACCTTCTGGGAGGGGAGTACAGGGCTGAGGATCAGGGCCTGGGCGGGGATCCGTTTAACAAGTTTCAGGCTGTCCTGGGCAGACAACTAAATGCTCTGTGCGCTGAGGAATTCCAGACCCCCAGTCAGGAGCAAGTGCAGCACCCCCACTCCCACGTACTCCTGTCAGCACTGGGGACCGCCATGTTCAGCGGGCCTCCACTAGAGGTGAGAAGAGCAATGCTGGACTTTCCCCACCGGCAGCAGGTGTGGGCCCTCGACTCACACCAGCCTCTCCCTGCGCAGAGCTGGTCCCCAGGAAGGGAGGCCAGGCTCTCATCTTTATAGGACACACACAGGAGAGTGGATCCCAGCTCCTGCCTCAGACATGCCCTGGGGCTGCAGACCTGGGGGGGTCAAAGTCAGGCTCCTACCTGTCTCCCTGTCTCCAAAGACCTGTCCTCCTGGGCACCCTACATGGGCAGAGCCAGGGAGCAAGGGCTGATTCGTCTCAGACCCGCAGAGCTGAGAGCTCCCCTAGCTTCTCTTGGGGCCTTAGCAACAGGGACAGCCCTCCGTTCCTAAGTCACAGCCAGTGCCCCCGAGCCAAGGCCGCAGCCTGACCTGTGCACCAGCTGGGTGTTCTCCTGCTTCAGCTTGCTCTTCAGGTCCCCATTGGTCAGGCTGTCATTCTCCAGCTCCGTCACCTTTTTTTCCAGGAAGCTCACCTACAATAGGGGCAGAGGTGGGGTGGATAAAACCTCTGAGGTCCCAGGACTGAGAACCTAGAAACCACGGGACCGAAGGCCAGGCCCTCCAGCCGACGGTATGAAGAGCAGTCATGTTTGGTGGGAGTGAGGATGGGGTGGGGATGGATGTGCCCACGTGATCAGGAGGTACAAGCTCCCAGAGAGCATCCCGGGGTGCTCCCTGCTGCCCCCAGGGAGCGGGCCCACCTTCTCCGTGATGTCGTTGTCACAGGAGTCAATGCTATCCCGGAACAGGTCCTCGGTGCTGCCGTTGCTGCTGCTGAAGTTGCTGTTGTGCATGAGCTGCCTGCGGGGGCGGAGGGAGGCGCGTCTGGATGCAGAGGGCCTCTGGGGACTGAGGTCCAGACTGGGGCACCCAGTGCCCCGGGGATGTGGGCGCCAGAACCCCCTCTAAGGAGGATGGCCTCACCCAGCCAGGGGAGAGTTGCCTGACCTCTGAGCTCCTGAGGTCATCCAGCTCAGAGGATGGCAGGCGACTGCTATGCCCCTCACACCCACATATATGGGGCCAATCCATACCAGCTCTTTCCTGCTGCGTCAGAACCCTTCCACACAGGGTTGATCTAGCCAGTAGCTGCCAAGTGACCAGAGCTGGTGGATAAGCCCCAACCCTCCCAGACTGGCTCCACGGTCCCGGCAGAAGGACTGGCCCCAGAGGCCACCAGGAAGCAGGACCCAGTGCCCTCACCACGCTGCTCCTGCTATATCTTTGGGGCCCCGGGGGGAGGGAACAGGAAGCAC
>NW_006291007.1:2721751-2723659 GCF_000327345.1 Myotis davidii
GGGCTTCCAAGTCATTCAGCAGGTTGATTTTCTTGCAGCACTGAGAGCAGTAGACATCCAGCAAGTCGCTGTTGTACGCGTGCCGCATTTTCCGGGGCGTCTGCCCTGCACTGATTCGTGAAAGAGAAGGCAACCCCTTCTTAACGGCCGTCTGGTCTGGTGCCCACCGCATCCTGCCGAGCTTACTGTACTGGGTTCCCCAATACCTGGGAACCTTGTGTGTGTGCGGTTGGGGGGTGGAGAGTGGGAGGACAGCACCAGGTCTCCCCTCCTTCAAAACTCTCAAAGAGAAGAACCTAGAAACCACGGGACCGAAGGCCAGGCCCTCCAGCCGACGGTATGAAGAGCAGTCATGTTTGGTGGGAGTGAGGATGGGGTGGGGATGGATGTGCCCACGTGATCAGGAGGTACAAGCTCCCAGAGAGCATCCCGGGGTGCTCCCTGCTGCCCCCAGGGAGCGGGCCCACCTTCTCCGTGATGTCGTTGTCACAGGAGTCAATGCTGTCCCGGAACAGGTCCTCGGTGCTGCCGTTGCTGCTGCTGAAGTTGCTGCTGTGCATGAGCTGCCTGCGGGGGCGGAGGGAGGCGCGTCTGGATGCAGAGGGCCTCTGGGGACTGAGGTCCAGACTGGGGCACCCAGTGCCCCGGGGATGTGGGCGCCAGAACCCCCTCTAAGGAGGATGGCCTCACCCAGCCAGGGGAGAGTTGCCTGACCTCTGAGCTCCTGAGGTCATCCAGCTCAGAGGATGGCAGGCGACTGCTATGCCCCTCACACCCCCCGTATATGGGGCCAATCCATACCAGCTCTTTCCTGCTGCGTCAGAACCCTTCCACACAGGGTAGATCTAGCCAGTAGCTGCCAAGTGACCAGAGCTGGTGGATAAGCCCCAACCCTCCCAGACTGGCTCCACGGTCCCAGCAGAAGGACTGGCCCCAGAGGCCACCAGGAAGCAGGACCCAGTGCCCTCACCACGCTGCTCCTGCTATATCTTTGGGGCCCCGGGGGGAGGGCACAGGAAGACCACCCGGACGGTGCTGGCAGTGTGTGGTGGGTGAGACTGGAATCCTGGAAGCAGGCAGCTGTAGCTCTGGCCTGAGGCAAGTCCCAGCTCCACTCCCCAGGGCTCCCACCTCCCCGTTAGGCAGCAGCCAGGGTCCCCACCAAGAGGCTGTCTCGCCCTGGCTCCTGGGCCGGAGCCTGGGCGCTCGCTGGCAGCTCCCGGAGCCCTGAGAGCAGACCCGGGGCCAGTTTGTAGGAGAACCAGAGCGGGTCCTGGTGGTCCCAGGAAGTCAGCTCCGCAGGATCTAACCTGGAGCGAAGCCACCACCTCTGCCAGCAGGAAGCCCAGGGCCTCTGAGCACAGGAGAGGCACTGACAGCGAGGGGCCCTGTGCTGCCTGAGGCTGACTCTGCCAGAGAGGACAAGGCATGGAGATGGGGAGGGGGCTGGCCCTTCCTTCTCAGGAGTGTGTCCTCTGGTGACTCTGCCTGCGCTGCCTGGCACGCCGAGTTCTCTCTGCTCATTCAGCCACACACAGGGTGCAGGGCACCGCCTGGGTCGGGGCTGCTGGCATGGAGCTGGCCGCCCTGGCAGCAGGGACAGCATTCAACCTGTCCTCCCGTGGGGTGGGGCTTACCGTCCAAAAGCCGTGCTGGAGATCTTTCGGTTGGGGCTACAGAGAAAGAGAGAGGGGAGACATGGTCACTGAACAGCGGGGCTCTGGGCTGCCCCTTCCGCCCTGGCTGCAAGACACCGAAGTGTGAGCCAAGCTTTTCCCAGCCCAGCGCAGGGATTTCCCTCATTAGCTCGGTCCTAAGAGGCAGCAGCCGGATTTTCCTGCTGCAAAAACACCCAGGCCCCGAGGATCAACCCCATTCTGAGAGTGCGCTCACCTGCCTGCTGCTTCC
>NW_006291007.1:2724561-2731099 GCF_000327345.1 Myotis davidii
TTTTCCTGGACCCCAAACGCCATTCCAGACCGAGGGGACACCTGGAAGACACTGAAGACCCCAGGTCCGAGTAGACGTTGGTCCTGGTCTCGTCGTCGGGGCAGGGGCTGCTGGGAGCACAGTCCACATCGTCTCCCTCCCCGTAGTCTTCAAACTGCTCCTCGTTGCTGATGAGCGAGGTGGTGGAGTGTGTGGAGAGGTCTGAAGTCGTCATGGATGGAGTGTGGCCCAGGGACCTGGTGTTAGAGAAGGGTTGCCCGTTAATGAGGCCACAGCCTGGGGTCGGAAAGCTACCAGTCCTACCAGCAGGTCCACTGGTACGACAGACGCCAGGGGCCTGATTAGGTTTGTGCCTGGTGATATGCTAAGTGCACTTTTGGGACCTTATCCAAGGGGAATATCCCACCATAGAAACTGTTTCTGCCTGAGAGATAGTCAAACCCTGCAGCAAAAATTGCTTATAACCCAATGGTCCACATTCAGCTACTTTACATTATTACACTTCTTTGTTTTCTTTTTTTCCTCTTTTTACATCACACTTTATATTAAATTATAATACGTATCAGTAAGTTAGCTTATTAAATTATGGTCTATCAAATCATTGTTGAAAGGTTTATTAAAAAGAATGGCAATAACGTGGAAAAATTAATATTAGGTTTTAATTAAAGTTGTACATAAAATTCCAGCTATAGTAAGACTGAGCATGATAAACGTCTATACAGAATAAGGGAAAGCTGTAAATGAATACATTTAAGTGGTAACAGAGCTTGACTTTGGGTGGTGGGACTATGAGTAAAGTTAGTTATTTCCCCTCCATTCTCACGTCCCCAACTTTCCCAAGTTCTATTTAATTGGCTTGTACTCCTTTAATATCAAAATAAAGTTTTAAAACAAATAACAATGGGGTACCAGGTGAGATGCTCCTCCCCGTTTACAGAGGGGATTTCTAGTCCCAAAGAGCCTAACTCCAAGAAACGCGGTCAGAAACCCTGCGCCCTCTCCCCCCACCTCGGTGACCCACGGGGCAGCGGGTACAGTGTCAGGCTGGTGGAGCCCAAGAACAGAGGGAGGCACAACTCATCACCTGCCAAGATCTTTCCTCCCGTTAGTCATCATGCAGTATTCCCTGGGTACTGTTACTCATAAGCTAGGGTTTCTCGGACCTCCCAAGCCTCCACACTCGGAAACCTGAAACAAGTGTGTAAGGGGCTGAGGCAGTGGTTCTCAAACTGTGCCCCCGAGGAACCCCAGGTTCTACCTAAGACTCCCAGGTCAATGACAGGGTGTTAAAGATCAAGTCTGCAGTACCTCACCCAGATGTATTTATTTCCTTATCTATCTGCCCTCAGGTTCCTCAGCACCTCAGGTTGAATTAATCATACTCCTCCTTTCTTTCTCCTATACATTTTTTTAAATATATATATATTTTTTTTACAGAGAGGAAGGGAGAGTTAGAAACATCAATGAGAGAGAAACATCAATCAGCTGCCTCCTGAACACCTCCCACTGGAGATGTGCCCGCAACCCAGGTACATGCCGTTGACCGGAATCGAACCTGGGACCCTTCAGTCCGCAGGCTGACGCTCTATCCACTGAGCCAAACCAGTTAGGGCTCTCCTATACATTTTACTAAAACTTTTGGCACCTGCTGCTGGCTGCCTCCTGGTGATTGATGGTCCCAGAAATCAATGGAGACAATCAAGTGGCCAATGATTAGCCAAAAGGCCAACAGGTCTGCAGTGAGTGACCATCTGTCCTTGGGTTGGTCACAGGAAGCACATGGAGAAACAACTCCACAAGGCCCCTCGAGAACTCCCAGAGCCCCCAAGTTTGAGAACTCCTGTGCTGAAAAAATACATTAGGTTGAACCATATGAAGTTGCTTTTTAAAAGTTGAAAGTTATTAAAAATGGACAGTTTCATATGGTTCGATCGATACAGGAAACCCTCCCCGCCTCTCCAATCTCAGGGTCAGCTGTGACCATTACCTCCTCCTGACACATGAGATAACAGCACCCAACTGTCCCGGCCTCGGCTCTGAGGGCGGCTGCTGCCCATCACCCCACAAACACGTATCATCTCTCCAGGGACAGAGTGAGGGCTGGAAGGAGAGGGACCCCTGCTGACACCAACTAAAAACGACACTGCCCCATTGGGAAGTCACTAGGTCCTAACGTCATTTTAAAATAATAATTCTGGATATGAGAACACATGAGCAATAAAGAAGATACAGAATATATAGCCCAGTAGATGGGAGGTAATTAAAGCCATTAATAATCTCATCCTGAAAGAACTGCTAATTTTCTGGAATCATTTTTCCTAGGCATTTATATAAACATTTTTATATACTAGTACATATATATTTTTTTTTAATAAAACTAAGATCGTACCTCATTGACATCCTGTATCTTGCCTTTTTTAAAAACTAATTGAGATCAGATATCCCATATCATTAAGTAGTGAAGCTTGACTTTACATGGTTGCCTAAAATTCTGGAACTGGCCCTGTTGTTAAGCCTTTAGATTGCTTGAAAGTTTTGCTATTTACCACACCCATGAAATGTATGCCTGGGATGTGAACCCCAAGTGTATGTCGTTTGCTTCCGGGAGGTCCCCTGGGAACCCACCTCCGGGCCAGGGGTCACGCATGGGGTCGCAGACAGCTTTCACTCACTTGTCCTCGGGCAGGAGCAGGCTCCCGAGACCCCCGTCCTTCTCCTCAGCAGGGCTCCCGACGGGCCCCTCCGGGCTCTGGGTGCTCTCCATGGGGCTGTCCATGTCTGACTCAGGGGGGCCCTCGGGCGGGGCCAGTGTCATAGCCTCCTCCTCATCCTCAGGAAAGAAGCCGGGCTCCCTGGGGAGGACCTCGCCATCAGCAAAGGTGGGGCCTGGCACCTCGCTGCCCTGGAAAGGACAGAGACACACGGAGTGAGTGAGGGTGGCTCCCCAGGGCTCAGGACTGGTCATCAGACGGCAAGGACACGTTACTAATTATGAAGCCCAGGTGCCCCACCTAATGACAGCGGGAATGGCACGCAGGGACCCTGAGGCTCCAGGTATGAGTGCGCCTGCCAGGTGATTCATCTCGGGGCCTCTCACACTGCCCGCCTCACGAGAGCCCAGTGAGGAGTCAAACCCCCAGGGACAGCCACCCATGGAGGAGGGCCACAGCCAGGCCGGCCATGGTTCAAGGCACCCGGGGAAGCCCGTCACGATCCCCGTCACAAAGGCTGCACAGGAGGCCAAACGGCTTGGGAGAAGGCTTCGTGGTGATGGAGCTCCGGGCACAGCCCCAATGAATGGTCACTGAAAGCAAAGACCCTGACCTGCAGAGCTTGCCACCCAGCATAGGGACATGCGTGCAGCATGACATCCGCCATGATGCCGGGCACTTCTCATAACCTCTCGGGACCCCAGTTCTCTCTGTAAGTTGGGAGTGGCAGTGAAGTCTTATAGGAGCGCTGTGTCACAGTGGGCCTCGAAGAATACACCCCAGTCACAGGATGCGATGCCAGCCTGGGGGGCACGGTCTCCTTGGCCCTGCCACAGCCACACAGGAGCAAGAACACCAGGCTCTCCATTCTGCACTCTGGGCTGGTCCCCGGTGCCTAGCATGCTGTCCGGCGCAATGTTGGCGCACGATTTGCCTGAAGCTTTTGTTCAAATCACCTTCTAGGAGAAGGGGTCTGGTTTGATGCAGAGCTCACTCTGGTCTGAGGGACAGCTCTGTGCAAACCTTCTCCTGGGGCCACTTTGTCTCTGAGGAGGTGGCACTGCTTCCACCTGCTCCCATCCAAGATGTCAACTTGTTCCCAAGGTTCTTAAGCGGGCTCCTCGGCTCGGGCTGGCAGGGCCCCCCAGGAAAGGTGCTCCCGGCAGTCCAAGAACTGCAAGGAGGGTTAACAGTCGAAGGGCTGTGGGAAGCCTCCCAGCGGCTCCTCAGACAAGGATCAGGGACATCTGAGGAAGGTCAGTGACAGGCGTGCTGTGCCCGCCCAGATGTATGCAGCCAGTGGTGCGCAGGCTCCTGCGGGTCTAGACCCACCAACACGTCCTGGGCTAAGAGATGCTAATTAATGAGTCTGGCTCCTGCCGGTGCCAGGCTCCGGCTGAGCACCAGATGGGCCCATAAAGTCGGCATCAGACAGCCAGGTCCCCGACTGTGTAATTAAAATCACCCCTGGCACTCACATAGCCCTTTCTACCTAGATGTCACTACTCCAAACCCACGTGGCTCCCAAGTCCCTCAGATCCTGTCCTATGCCAGCTTCTCCCCTGCAAGCCCGACCTGCATCCCAGGAGGAACTCACATTTATGGGCAGCCACCAAGTCTGTGCCGAGAGCTGATATATTACCCCATTTGGGCTCCATGACACCTCTTCAGGATTCTTATCTCCGTTTTACTAATGAGGACATCACGGCTCAGAGAGTCACCTGCCAAAAGTCCTCGGCCTGCCTCCGAGTCCCCACCGGCCTCAGCCACAGGCCTGGTTCCCTTTACCACTGGTGCAACCCACACTTCATGGGCTTTCAAACCTCATGGTGACCATGAGGAGAACACACATCACAGGGCAGATTACTAATTGTGAAGCCCTATTGCTGCAGCTGCATGTGCCCACTTCCTGTCCCCACAGGAAACTCCCCGAGTGAGTGTGTGGATGCCCAGAGAGAAAGCAGGAGGAGAGCTGGGGCTCCTGCAGGGGCAATGTGCCTGCGAGCTTTCACCTTCCCGGACCCGCAAGGGAGCTAGCACAGCTAGGAACCCAGCTTTGTGGCTCACAAGAGCACTCAGCCACTTTACAAATGGGCGTTTCCTCCGGTCTTCACAGCCCTGTGGGTTGGGTCTCCTCTCCCGCGCTGTGTAGGTGGTGACTCGCCTGGAGCCTCGTGGGAGTTAGTGGCAGGGCTGGGACTGGACTGTGCGTCACCAACACCCACTCTCCCCACAGCACCGTGCCAGCAGGGGTCCCCAGGGGGCGGCAGGCAGGTGCCAAGTGAGACCAGCATCGGTGCTCAGGTGACCGGCTTGGCCTCGGGACAACTGTTGACCTCACTGGATACTCAGACCCAGAGGCTGAGTTTCTGCTGGGCACTGTGCCCGGAGACACCCAACTCACAGCACACAGGTACCTGGTACCCAACATCCCACAAGCGAACCAACTCCGGGCAGCTCACCCACGGTCCCAACCAGAGTGGCCTTGTCTCAGCCACAGGTGGGGCAACAGAAAGGACAGATAGATGCCCACAGAGGTCCCTCCCTCCCACAAGACCGCCACCTCCTGAGGCATATTTTCACCCTGTGACTGAGCAGAGTCCTTATCTGCCTGGCCCCGCACACCTGACAAAGCCTCCTGTATATGTCCGTCTCACAAACCCCCCACCCGCCTCTCACTACAGCCCGGAGAGTGCTGGGAGGTGTACAGAGCAGAGATTAAGGACTCACGGTCTCCATCTGACATGGGCAGGAGTTACCCTGGAACTTCCCAGCCTCAGAGACCTAAAGCCAGTCTCCCCTTGCCAAGGCCAGACCCCTCACCCACTCTTCACTTTCTCTCTCTCTCTCTCTCTCTCTCTCCTCTCTCATCATGCCAGCCTTTTCCTTTAAAGTTAGCTGCTCCCTACACTATCACCCTTTTCATTCAACCCACAATTGTTTGCCCGAGGCCAGTGGAAATTTTAACTTCAAAACCATTTCTGGTAGTTTTCCTCTCCATTCAAATAATATAAGGACGGCTAGAAGGAAATTAACTAACTGCACCCCGATTAGTCCGGGAGGGTAGCGCTTTGGCATCTGTCCTGGACAAAAGCAGCCCTGCCACCTGTAGTCCTCCCGGAGGGCCTGGGCTCTGGCCCAGCTCCCAATCCCGGGCCTCTGGGGAAGGGCTTGGGGGCGGCGCTGGGCCTGCAAGGGTGCTGCTGGGGTTGGGGACAGCCTGGTCCGACACCCACCCCGTGGGCAGGGAGGCAGAGCAGGGGCAGCGGCAGGAAGGTGCCGGGAGGCAAACTCTCAGCCCAGCCGGAGCCACCGCGCACTGGCCGGCAGAGCCCAGTCACACTAGAAACCCTTCTAAGCCTGTTTCTTTCTTTTACCGTTTTTAGATAAAGTTACAGGCAGAAAGGAAGAACTCATCCATAATAAAAATGTCCTCGCAGGGTTTCTAGGACTGGGACTTGCCCGGGCTTCCCGAGAGCTAGGTCACCCTCCGGCCAGGCGGCCCGGCTGCTGGGGCCCAGCGTGAGCTCCCAGGCCATGCGTACTTCCAGGAAGAAGGCGATCTTTGGGGAATGTGCGGGAGCTAAAGATTAATCTGCCTGGCGGTGGTGACGCAAATTCTACTGAAGCTACAAGATTCCAGGAGTTCCCGGACAAACCCAAGGTCAATTCCAGGCAAAGGGAGCCTGGGCTGCAGCAGCTCCTGGTGGTGTGTGTGTGTGTGTGTGTGTGTGTGTGTGTGTGTGTGTGTTGGGTGAGGGAGGTGGGGGGGGATCGGTGGAAACGTACAGCCTTTCAGTTATAAAATAAGGCACGGGATGTCATGC
>NW_006291007.1:2731214-2739254 GCF_000327345.1 Myotis davidii
CCCCTCACAACAGAGAAGGCAGCACAGGCCAGCACCCAGGTGGTGTGTGGGGGGTGTGTGGGGTGGTGTGTGTGTGTGGTGGGTGGGGGTGTGTGTGTGTGTGTGTGTGTGTTGGGTGAGTTGGGGGGGCTCATTCCCACGAGAGTGGGAAGAGTGGGTGAAAAAGGATGACATCACCCCATAGGGCACCTCATGCTCACCCAGCCATGTGGTCTGTGTCCGGATCTGCGTCCACAGCGTGTGCTCCTGGGTGTGAGAGGACGCCTGGGGCAGGGTCCCAGGTCAGAGGCCTGCTCCAGAGGGGCGGCAGGACTAGGGGAGTGAGTACGTCACCCAAGGTCCCAACCAGGCGGCCTCCAGTAGCTCCTCTCAGCCACAGGTGGGATAGAAAGGGTATGTCTTTTCTGGGGGGTCATTAGGGAAAGGACAGTGTCCTTCGCAGGCAGCACCGGCAACACCTGTAGGTGACCCTATTCCTAGCCCTCTCCTTTGGACCCACCGCCAGCCCTGGGCACAGAGCCCCCTGTTCCTGAAGGCACAGGTGGCTGAAACGGCCAGCCCACCCCGTGTCACTTCCTCCCACCCTGCTGAGGGACCCCAGAAGTGAAGGGGGTAGAACAGACGCAGTATCCTCCTCAGGCCCACCCCCTGGTGAATGCGGCTCTGGAGTCGGCAGACCAGGTTTGAGTCCTGGTGGCCCGCCATTCACAAGCTGTATGACCTTGAACAAGTGACCTGAGAGCCCGACTCCCAGAGAATGAAGACAGCCAGCCGACCCTCAGAGCGACTGTCAGGGCCACACATGACCATTTTCACAAGCACCAGGGGGAACGTTAAGTCCGGGTCTGGCCTTGCCAGGGGCTGCGCGCTGCAGAAACCAAGCTGTCCCGGCTGGCCAGTCGCCAGGTCCTGGTCAGACAGGAGGCTGGGAGGTGCGTCCTCCTCCAGAGGCTGGGCCGGGGGAATTATCCAAAACCAAGGGTTTCTGGAGAGTTCTGAGGCCCAAGGTTGGCAAACAGGCTGCTCTGGCAGGGGAGGTCTGCACCACCAGCGTCCCCTCCACGTCCCCACCCTGTCTCCAGCTTGGGCTGGATGGGACTGGCCCCAACCGGAAGTGGGAGCCTGGAGGCACGAAGCCTGCCTGTGGGTCCCCTCTCCAATCTCAAGAGCAGTGTCCAGCAGCCAGCAGGCCCCGAAGTCACCCCTTCTTCTGTAGGAAGCTGGCAAGGGCTGCATTCAACGGCCGGTGAAAGGCCAGGTGTGAATACACAGGGGGACTAGCCAATAACACCCCGCTGTCCATGCTCTGGGCGGCACCAGGGGCTCAGACTCTCTGATGTCATTGGTGTCCCCGCACCCACCTGGCCCCAGTGGATCCCACCTCCAAGTCACACACACAATTACTCTGAATTTTCCTGGAAGCTAATGTACGGAGGGCACTGGCGCCATTTCCACATTCTCTGGGGGAGGGAAGACCCTAAAGGGGTAACCATGGGGTTTCTACATGAGCCCCAGTGGTGAGCACTGCAGGGAGCACACAGGGAGTGAGGAGCCAGTACCTGAGGAACCAGACGGCGCTGCAGAATGGTGGAATGACTGGGAAGAGCCCAACACGGCCGCCCTGAGGCCTGGGAGCCATCCTCGCCCGGTCACTGGTTAGCGTGACCCGGATGAGCTGTTCATTTCTGAGCCTGGGATGGAGGAGCCCACCTGACAGGATTGCACAGAGAATCCAGAACAATGTCCCCACCTCACAGATGCTGGAGACACGGCAAAGAAGAGAGGGGCAGAGTGGTGTGAAGAGCAACCTCTGGAGGTGGACCGACTGGGATCAAATCCAGGCTCCACCACTTACGAGCTCTGCGATTTTGGGTCGCAGCACCTCAGTTTCCCCATCTACAGAATGGAGTTAGCTATTATTAGGACTATATCAGTTGGTACGTGTTCTAAGCACACACAGGAAGCGCTATTATCGTCTTCACTGTATTGAGAGAAGACACCCAGGGGTGCCTCCTGGCCTCATGGCCACCATCCAGCCCCGGGACCGTCCCTCGGACCTGCTGGCACACTGGGCGGCGGTAGGTTGGGTTCAGCTGCAAAGCCAGCCCTCTGAGCATGCCAGGTGCCTCCTTCCCCGGCCAGGGATTTCTCCTGCCCCCTCTCCTGGGAGGCGTCTCTGCACAGAGCGCTAGGACGCGATGCCGCTGGGCAAGGGCGTCGGGAGGCTGCGAGGCTCTGGCTCATCCGCCCCAGCCCTGGCTCCCAAGCAGTAACTCGGAGCCAAAGAACAGCGCTGCGGGGACCGGGCTGGATAAAAATAGCCTGGGCAGGCACATCCCGGCTCCCCTCGCAGCCGGGCCCCGTGGGCACATGGGGAAGGCATGACGGTGATACACACAAACCACGCCTCGTGTGGGGAGAAGCCAGCCTGCGCCTGGGTGAGCTGAGCAGGCCTGGGGGCCGGGCTGGGATGAAACTTGTCACATCCCCAGCCAGGACACAGCCAGGAGCAGTGACAGGCTGGTCAGGGTTTCGCTGGGTCTTTCCCGTGGGCAGCGGAGAGCCAGTGTAAGGAACTGACCTGTGGATGCCATGGTCCCCAGGTCCACAGGACGGAGAGGGGTGACCTGGTGGGGATCCTCTACACACCACTGTATTGGCCACTCATCATGCAAAGATGGTGGCAGCAGAGATCAGTGAGCAAGCCAGGCTGTCCCCGACTCCTGTCTGTGGCTGCCAGCCCCTGCCCGGAAGCCACGCCAAGCTCTGCAGGTGGCTGATAAGAGATCGTGATTCAGCAGAAGGTTGCCCAGGTGCCAGTGAAGGGACGAGGGTGGGAATAAAGGGGTATTTAAGGTACCCACCCAGGCAGACTGGGCCTTGGGCGTGCATTCTGAACAAAAGTAACCTGGGCTCAGATACAAGGGCCAGGCGAACATGGGAGCGCCAGGTTACCAAACCCTTAGAGTTGATTGCCCGTCTCGGCCAGCCATGGGGACTGATCTCACTCTGAGAGCCAAGCTCTGCAGCCCCAGCTTCCCGCCCTGGTGGGGGCCGAGGTCAGAAAGAGAGGTTCCCACCCCAGGGCCAGATCACAGTGGCCAGGAGCCACCCCTCTAGCCAACCTCCCTTCTGGGGGCGGGGAGGGCGGGTGGCAGCGAAGGCCACTTTCAGCTCTCTCCGCCAGCCAGGGGCCCCCAGATCCACCTCCTGAACCCTCACCACAGGGAGATTATCACCAGCGGCTCAAGACCACCCTGAACTGGGCTCGCGCTCCTGCTCCCGCAGCCTCCAGGAGATCTCCGCGTGGCCGCCCACTGCTGCTCTACTTTCACCACCAGGCGGACCGCAGCTCCCAGGAGGGGGACACAGTGACAGCCGCTGTTTCCTCGGAGCTCATTAGGCTCAAGTGGGAAAGACTAAGAGGGTTTGCTTCTCGCATCACCGTCTTCACAGAAGGGAGGCTGAGGCTCTCGGGCTGATGTGGTTCGGTCCTGGACGTGGCCCCCACTGGCGGGGGAGCCTCAGGCCAGGACTGAGCAGAAGAGGAGGGGAAGCCTTGCTGCTGTTTCTCAAGAAGCCCCACGCCACTGGTGCCAAGCGCAGGCGGCGAGATAACGTGCCCGCTGCTGCACACACAGCGGAAGGGGGTGGACGCCACACTGCCGTTTTCTCAATGTTTTAATGGCAGCTCTTGAGCTGTCTCTCTCCCAATCTCACATCCTCCCACCAACACGCACGCTGCTGCTAAAGGGGTGTCACAGGAGTTCAAGGGAAGGGGGGGGGGCAATGCAGCTCTCAGAAGACTCAGAAACGAGGGATATCAGATGGCCCGCGGCAGCAGAGGGGGGTGAGTTTCCTGAAGGGCGGCAGAGCAGCGGGACTGGAAGTATTCAGGGATCTATGTGTCCCCATTAAGGAAGGGGCTGGGAGGGAGGGCCCACAGCAGGCCCAGACCACAGGGGCTCTGGCTGACTGACCCGCATGACCAGCCTGCCCCAAAGACCGTGAGGCTCAGCTCAGCTGACACCCAGCATGAGACCACTCAATGTTCACCCAGCTCCCTCATGTCCAAGTTCACCCACCGCCCTTCCAATCGGCAAACTTCCCAGGAGCCCGCTGACAACTGGGAGAGAGGGCTGCCCGAGCTCGCGCCAGAGCCAGTTCTCGCCGTAAAGGAAGCAGCTGGCATTCTGGCTGTGCTTCCATCTAGGGACAATCTGTGGGCACGAGCAGGATGAGTCCCCGGGGTGTGGGAAGAGCCAACAAGATCCAGTTTTAAGCCCATTAGGCTACGGCCCAGACCCCGGATCCCACTGGAAACGCCCCTCACAGTGGAGCCATCTGCCAGCCAGGAGACACTCGAGCCCTCTATCCCCCTCCCACGCCATTCCCATTCCAATCATGTTCGAGTATGTC
Source organism: Myotis davidii (assembly GCF_000327345.1). Lineage (NCBI taxonomy): Eukaryota > Metazoa > Chordata > Mammalia > Chiroptera > Vespertilionidae > Myotis > Myotis davidii. Next base: position 2,735,634 of record NW_006291007.1, read on the forward strand.
GATAGTTAGCAGTTAAAAAATAAAAACATCTTACTAAAAATCTAATGGAGAAGAAAAAGAAAACGGAATAAACCATCCTATTAAAAGACACATATCATATTGTCAGATTAGATGATAAAAACAACTACCTACCATTTACAATAGACATCATTTAAGCATAAGGACACAGAGAGGTGGGAAGTAAAAAAATTAAGATACACATCAACACCAACTTCTCAAAAGCTGGAGGGGCTACATTAATATCAGACAAAGTACACTTTAAGGTAAGAGATAGAGGAACATTAAGAAATGACAAAGATGAATTTAACAAGATGTAACACTTGTAAACATTTAGGCATCTGAAAACATCATTTCAAAATATATAAAGCAAAATTAGAACTAAAAGTTGGAGGTTTTCATTCACCGCCCTCAGAAATCGATGGAGCAGCCAAACAAGAGAATTAGGAGGGAGACAGAGATCTGAGCAACACAAACTTGACCTGACACAAATAAAAAACACTAAATCCAACAAATGTAGGTAAAAACCATTAGTCAATGGTTGATGAGGCATTGGATACTTGCACGGTATCAAAGAATCGCCCCACAGATCACTGCCCAATAGCAAGCAATCACCGTGCCCCACACCCCTACCATGGAGAAAGCAGGCTATTGTCTGTGCAGTTATGAAATCGTACACCACTAACTGGGAACCACCAGACATTAGCCTACTGACATGATACAATATGAGGGATACAACACCACCTATCATGTAGTTTTAACCACACAACTCAATTCTCATCAAGCCTTAGGATCTAACTTCTACTGAACAGAAAAACAGGAGACGGAAGAACAAATCACACATCACAGGGAAAATAACCAAAATTGTGTGACCTTCTACAAGACTATGGCCTGGTCTTTTCAAAAAGAGAATGTAAAAAAGAAGAGGGAGGGGGATGTTTCCAGACCGGTGGTTCTCAAACTTGATACACATCAGCATCCCATGGGGGAGGGAGGAATTGTCAAAATTCAGGTTGAATCAGTTTCTAAATCAGTTTCTGGGGTGAGGTCTGAAAATGTGCACTTCTATAGGTTGAAATGCTTTTTTTGTTTTAAAGAGCATTTCTAACAAGTTCTCAGGTGCTGCTGGTCCCAGGACCGCACCGTGAAAACCACTGTTCTAGATTCATCAAGAGACATAAAAACTGCATGTCATCCTTGGTTAGATCTCAGATCAAACAACCAACCAAACCATCACCTAGCTGCAAAAGACCTTTTGGGGGCACACAGAGAAGCTAAAAGATGGGTTAGGTGATATTAGGGAATATGCTTGGTTTTGTTACATGCGTTAATGGTATATAGTTACAAAGGAGAAATGTTCTTAGTTTTGATAATGTCTTGCCTAATTTCCTTTCAAATGGCTCAGGAAAACAGTGACACACAGAGATAAAGCGAACACGGTCACAGCATTGGAGAGCACCAGGGACATGCAAATCCTTAATGAACGGTGCCGTTTCCTTCTCCACCAGCTCCGTGGTGGTCTGTTTTGGTTACAGGGGCTGGTTGCCTGGCTGATGGAGTCATGGCTATTGGAGGGGCTGTGTGGTGGGCTCTGGACCCTCGGGTCTGGCGAGGGGTGCTGTGAAGTGCTGCAGAGCACTGCTTTGGGCAAAACTTTGTGAGTTATACAGGTGGGTGGCTGGGCCTCACCCGCAATGGCTTCCCATAATCCATGCTTACAGGTCTTGTTTTCTTCAGTATGTTAGAAGTAAGCCTTAGTACATAAAACAGCAAGACAGCTGAGTTGTCCCAAACTCGCTGAACTGGTTAAGGAAAAGTGTAAAATCCCTGACAAGTTAAAAAGGAATATGAGGAGGTGAAGCCGTCCTTACCACTATCCTAGAGGGAGAGTCAACAGCAGTAGGAAGGCTGGAGGACCGACACAACCTCCAAGGAATAAGCCCCAGGAAGAACTGAATGATGAGCAGTCTAGGCAGCAAGATCATGAAAGAGAAGTCAGTGTAGGGCACGGGCACGGACACACGGACACGGACACACGGACACACACACACGATTAGGGCACGGACACACAGACACACGGACTCACGGACACACCACGCACACACACACAGATCATGTGAAGACATAGGGAGAGGACCCTGGCCATTTGCAAGCTGCGGAGATAGAGCCTCAGAAGAACTCCGCCCTGCAACACCTTGCTCTCAGATGGTGGACTCCAATATTGTGGGAAAATGAATTTTAGTCGTTTGAGCCACCCAGTCTGTGCACTTTGCTGTGGTCCCTAGGGAACAAATACACTTCCCTTCTCCTCCAAGAAGCCTGCCTGAAACCCCTCAGCTCGAGCTGGATTTTTCACCCTCTTCCCACCCTGATAATAACGCAAATTCCTTCAGCTCAGTTCAATTCCACCTCCAGGAGAACTACTGGGCCTCCAGGACCTCATCGAGAGACCGGGGTTTCTGTTTGTTCTGTTCTCTCCTCAAAAGAAGCACTGACTTCTCTTTTATGATCACTTGGAAATACTGCTGCTTCTACAGAGACTACATTTTGCTGAAGCTGAAGTCTGCTGAATCTGTGATTTTCAGGATGTGTTTGTAAACACTATTTATATATGAATCTCGGGAAATTATTCCCGTTTCTGTGTTCTCTCAGTAGCATAGGTGGTTTTACCCTCAAAGCAGTGCGCGGGCAGCAGTCAGAGACATTTAAAACTGTAGTTAGTGCAGTTATAATACAAATGTCAAAGTTATTTTACCTAAACAGGGACTGGTTTACAAGACAGGAAACCAGCAGTCAGCCCTGGAACCACAGGCTGGCACCACAGAGCCTCGGTCCTGGGTCGGGCCACCTCTGTGGCCAGCAGCACTCAGTAATTGAATAAGATATTACCAGTTTCTCCAAGCCAGGCAGTATTTTTGGCTACTTGAAATCCAGAGCAGATGTCTTCCCTCTGTTGTGGTCACTTGGGGAAGGAGCGCCCTTTCCATTCCTGGGACATGTGGGCACCTTGCTCGGCTGTGACGCCAGCCTCCCTCTGACTGGCCAGAACCGAAGCCCCCTCTCTATTCCTCACCCCAAGCTGTCCTTCCACAGTCAGTGATGGTGAGCGCGGGGGCCGGCAGATACTGTAGCTAAATGACTCATCTCCAAGGAAAATCCACAGGGTGGCCCCAGGGTCAACTTCTGCTCCCACAGAGACCGAGCCCTTGATGGGGGTGACTGTCCCAACAAAACCCTAGGTCCCAAATCCGAGTGCCCCAATGAACCTACCTCCTGAGCAGAAAGGACTCAGAGGCCTCCTGGAGCAGCCTACTCCCTTCCCCCACACAGAGCCAGCAGCCTTGATTTTCAAATGAGAATGTGGACTCTGGAGACAAACTGTTGGGGATTATGACAACAGAACTTAAATTGCTTCCACATCTGGAAACCAAACCCAGCAGCCAGCCCCAAGAATTCCAGGCATGTCAGCCAACAGGCGCTGCAGGTCAGGGAGGTGTTTTCCGCTAGCCCAGCTCCCTATATCCACCTACCCAAACCCACAGGCAGACCTTCTGTCTACATCGGTGGAGCCACACCTGAGAGAAAGGAACAAGGCAGCACTTGGAGCACCAGCCAGTGGCCAGC
>NW_006291007.1:2739736-2747898 GCF_000327345.1 Myotis davidii
GGGTCTGGTTCCCCCCAAGTCCCAGCAAGTAATACCACCTCCTCCGGACAGAAGAGGGCACGGTGCAGTTTAACCCACGTTCCCCTGAAGTTATGCGCTGGCTTTTCTCTCTATGTCCCTTTGCCGTCATACGAAAAGGTAGAGCCGTGTGAACCTGAGTCGTGAACCCCTAAGTTCAATCACCCCATCTCAATTCTCACAAAAGATTTCCCAAGGACCTGCCGTGAGCTCCAGTTCCCACCCAGCCAGGTGTGGGGCAAGGCCAGTGGAAAGCCAGTTAGCAGGCTGCAAGGGGCGCACATCAAGGGCTCCCTGGCTCTCTGAACATCTCCTGGCAGCTATTCTGGTTACAAATTATAGCCTTTAAAGAGGTGGCTTTTGAAGTGAGGGCTTAATTACTCCCACAGTCAAGAGCCTGTGGGGCTTGCTTGGGGGGCTCCTTGGTTTTTCATCACGATAAGAGGAGCTTCAAGTGGAGGCTAGGGCGGGAAAAGCAGTGGCTGGGCCAGCTCACCTGTTTTCAGCCGTCCACAGGGTGGACCAAGCAGCATTCCTTCGGCGGGGCACCCTCAAAGGAGGCAACAGGAACTTCCCTGGGAGAGGCCACTGTCTGCTTCAAGGCGGGCACAGCTGAACAGAGCTGCCCCTGCCCAACAGCCGACAACCAGGGCGGGCACCACCGCACCCCTTCTCTGCCACAGACACCCTCAGGCCCTGGAAGACCAAGCAGAGTGCCCGTGCTCACCTGCAGCTAGTGGCCAGGCTCCACATGACCCACCTCCTGAGCAGACCGATGGGCATCAGGAGGGCCAATGACAGGGCAGGCCCACTCTCCTCCTGTCCAGCCCCGCGAAGACCTGTTTTTATCATCTCCCAGCACCTCCCACAGCCCAGAGCCTCAGCAGTGCTCCCGCAGGCTCAGTGCAGGTGTCTCTTTTTGTCCTTCAGCCTTGGCAAGGTCCAGCCACCAGGCTGTGTGTTCCAGGGGCCGCTGGCCACAGGCCAGGACAGGCTGAACCAGGCTCTCCCAGTGGGGACAGGTGAGCGAGCACAGGTCTGACCACACGCCACAGATGGGGCTCAGAAGGTAGGAGGCCCCTGCGGAGTCTGAGGCTACTGAAAATCCATCAACCCCCTCAGAGAGCCATAGACCCAGGCCCTGCCTGTTCAGCCAGCACACACTGCCCTGTCCAGTCAGTCTTGGCCTCAGGACATGATACTGCCCCTTCCCCTCCCTCATACCCCAAGCTCCTGACTTGACCGCCAGCCCCATGCCTTGGCACAGGCTGTTCCTATGTCTGAAACAATTCCGCCCTTTATAACAAACACCTGACGCTAAACAAACCCCAGATAAACACTCCACACCCCCCACCCCCACCCCTGCAGCCCAAACCCAGCTCCTTGAGCCCCACAGCCACCTCTGGGCACACTCTCCCCAGCAGGTCCTTTCTCTGCCCTCTGACTCCTCCTGGGACTGAGAGAGGGGGCTTCTTAGGTACCATTTATGGAGGGAAGAACCACCTAACGGACCCTCCCATCCAGCCTCGGCCGGCTAACCCAGGGTTCTCTGCCCCCAGCCTGGAGCTGCGCAGTAGCTTTGACTCCTGGGGCCCAGGGGAGCCACCGCACCAGCTATAGGGGCTCTTTGTAAACAAAGCCGTTCCACTGTTTCACTCATTCTACGCCCTGGAACCCGGGAACCACTGAGGAGCATCCTCATGCCAGAGGCCAAACTCCACCTCATCAAGGAGGGGGCTGCAGCCCTGACACTGTGCACACACCTGAGGAAGGTGGCTACTGGCTGACATCAGGCCCTCAAGAGGGAGAGAGGCACAGAGGAGACAAATGACGAAAACAAGGGTTAAGACCACAGCCTGCTCTGAAGGTGTCCTTTCAGCCAGCATCTTTCACTGGAGATCCCCATGTGGCTCTCTCCCAGGACCTCAAACGCAATCCACTGCTCCCCCAGTCCTGCTCCTTCCTCAGTGAGCGGCCACCTCATCAATCTCACCCTCACAGGTCCCCAGATATTGACGGCTCACCCCAATCCTTCCCCCTGCAGCCCAGCCCTCCCGCCCCACACATCGTGCTCACACAGGTCCCTGTGTCTTCACCGATGCTGTTCCCTGCTCAGAACTCTATTTGGAGCCAGACTGTCGGCTGGCACTCCCCAAGCCCTGGGTGCCTAGCTACAGAAACACAGGTAGTCTTAAACATTTGAGGAAGACCGGGAAAAAATACACCTATTAAGCAGTTATCATGTGCCCGATGTTTTTGTGCATCTGTCACCATTCAGATGAAAAAACTGGGGTTCAGAGAGGTTGAGTAACTTGCATAAAGTCACAGAGCTAAAGCAGAGCTGGGATGAACAAGGTCTGATTTTAACGCAAGGAGGGTACAGGGAATACTGAATACTCGGCAATGGCGTGTCCAACACGCAGCACTGGAGCACTCTCTCAGGTTGAGCCCTGCAGGCCATGGGAACAGGAATGAGCAAGGCTGGTGGCACCAGAACCTGAGCTGAAGGCTGCAGAGACCACAGCACGCTAGACCACTGACTACTGCCAGCTGAGGCTCCTGGGGCCTGTGCCACCCTGGCCACGGGCACTGCCCCTCCTCTTTCCCACCACAAGGAGCTTCAAAGAGGCTACATGTGGGAAGATTTTACAGAAAGGAAGAGGAGAGATTTGAAAGAAAACTGCTTAAAAGGAAACACATGTGAAAACGAAAACTCAGGCAAAACGAGAGGATGGAAGGAAGGAAAAGATGATGTTCGAGGACTGTAAACTGAGTCAGAAAGCCCTGGTACATATCACCAGTTTCTCTCTGCCACTTTGGGGAGGCCAGCAGCCCACTCCCTGCCTTCATTTTCCCTTTGACCTAGTAGAACGGAGCAATGTGACCTTAGATGATACGCAGGAAGAGAGAAATAGGGAAAGGTGCCTTGTACATAATCATGACGACTATGGAGCCATGACCCATATTCGGTGCAAGAAGAAACCTGAGGCTCAGAGAGGTTGCTCTGCTTTCCCAAGGTAACACAGCTGATGAGCTGAAAAGCTGGAATCTGAACCCTGGTCTGCTCAGTGTTCAAGCTCATTTCCTTGAACCACATTACAGCATCCTTTCATAAATCCTACCACCATGATAAGGTGGCTCTCTCCCTTTCCTTGAAGAAACTGGGCAAATTATGTAAGTTCTTAGAGGTTACCTAGTTTTTGTGTTTCATTAAATTCAAGATGCCTTTGATTTTAAGATGCACTGTTACTACAGGTACCAAGAAAGAACAGGCACTGTCAATTACATGATAACCACCAGCGAATGCACAACACATTCCAATCTGAGATGCTGAAATGCGAAGAAAAAAAAGTGTCTTAGAATCTATCAAATACAGTGTGAGTGAGCATAAGTGGGGGATGGGGGTTCAGTCACAGTTCCTTAGACGGTGTGTGTGCACTGAAGAGTCGATGACAACTCCATGTACGCATGTGTGTATACACACATACACACACCTGTGCTGCGACAGGACTTTCTTTGCTATAACTGATGCGATCTTGCAGATAATCACACAGCAACGTGTTGTCAACAGGAGCCCTTTGTTTTGCCGGAGACCATCCATTCAAGGAGGCAGAGGTTGTCCTGCCACCACCCTCCACTGAGGAGGAACTGGCTGAGCTGCAGGCTTCTGAGCAGCCAAGCCAGATGAACAGGTAGGTTCGCTCCCTGGAAAACTACCAGGGGCACTGACCCAACGTGGCGGGTGGCTGCACAGCCCACACCTTTCTGTCTGGCTCCCCTCCATGTCTCCGGGGCCTGCAGGCAGCCGGAGCCGCAGTGCTTGCATAAGGCAGATGCCGTGGGCTGGCAGGCGGGCAGCACTGCTCCAAGCTGGCTTTCCAACTGGGCAGAGGTGGGTGCCGGGCAGGCCCTGGCTGGAGGTGAAGGGCAGGGGGGGAGAGGTGCAGCCCCCGCTCCTTCTCCTTCGTAGCCAGGCCTGGCAGAGCAGGCAGCCTCTGGGAGGAAGGACCAGGTGCAGCCCACACCACGCCCCAGAGAGCCGGCTGTCCCCTCAGACCTGCTTTGCATCTCAGTCACCGATTGCCACATGGGCACCAGTCACCACACTCTGGCCCCTAGTCTGCACTTGTAGAGGCTGAGTTGGTTTTCTTACAAACACAGAAGCAGAGGAAGCGGAGTGTACTCTCCTGGAGCGGCCCTCGGTAATGGTGTTTTTTGCCCTGCCACCTTCCTGTTTCAGTGTTGACATCTTCCCTGTAAGAATTCTGTTAGGTGCTAAGGTTATGAGTCACAAGAATCAGACCAGTAGGTGCTTGCAGAAACTAAAACGAACAGCTCACTCATACGCCAAGCACTGTTTTAAGTGCTTTCATACATTTACACACCTGGTCCACATAACAACCTTATGAGGGAGGAACTAGCATCATCCTCATTTCCTAGATGAGGACACTGAGGCACAGAGAGGTTAAATAATTTGCCTGAGATTCCACAAACAGCTACTGGCTGAGCCGGGATTTGAACCCAGACACCTGACCAGGCTCTTGGGCACTATACTCTCCTGCTACCTAACCACCCATTAGCCACCAACTGAGCAAGTGTCAAACCCACTCTGGACGAATTAGGTCACAGTGGCTCATTATATATTGATTTCAGAGAGAAAGGGAGAGGGAGAGATAGAAACATCAATGATGAGAGAGAATCATCGATTGGCTGCCTCCTGTACGCCCCATTCTAGGGATCAAGCCTGCAACCCACGCATGTGCCCCTGACCAGAATCGAACCAGGGACCCTTCAGTCAGTAGGCCGATGCTCTCTCCACTGAACCAAACCAGCTAGGGCGCTCATTTTCCCTTCACCTAAGGTGGATGCCATTATCAATCCCATTCTACAAATGGGGAAATTGAGGCTCAGAGAGGTGAGGTAGCTTGCCCAAAGATTCACAACTAGCAAGCAGCAGAGCCAGGATCTAGATCAGTGGTTCTCAACCTTCTGGCCCTTTAAATACAGTTCCTCATGTTGTGACCCAATCATAAAAATTATTTTCGTTGCTATTTCATAACTGTAATGTTGCTACTGTTATGAATCGTAATGTAAATATCTGATATGCAGGATGGTCTTAGGCGACCCCTGTGAAAGGGTCGTTGGACCGCCAAAGGGGTCGCGACCCACAGGTTGAGAACCGCTGCTCTAGTTCCACGTTATTTTCTGACTCTGATGTTTTTTCTACTTGAACAGGCACTGAAATGAGGTGAAGGCGCCTGTGTTTTGAAGTGGGTATTCCTCCCAGGAAAACCAGGGATCAGGAAGGATACACTGGCTCCTACGCTCTCTCCAGTCTAAGAGGGAGATGGGATTCCAGTGAAGAGCAGGCCCCACATCCACCGCAGACAGCACAGGCCACTGGAAACGCGGGGGCTTCCTTTTTATGGCAATAGGCGTGTGAAGTGCAGGGGAGTGGGGGTGACAAAATGACTCAAGAATAAGAGCGCTCCCACCCCCTCTCCCACACCCGAGTTCTGTTTAGGTCTTCCTCTTTCTGACCCCCTCAAAGAGAAAGCTCCCATGAGCAGAGCCACGGTAGTAGCTACCGAGCTTCTGTTTTCATTTGAATCATGTTTACACTCTAGGGCAAGAACCCACTTGTCTCAGAAGATGAAGCAGTTTGGATCAATTAAACATAGGCCCCACAGTCAGAAAACTTCCCATTTCTTGAAGGAAATCAAGAAATGGGGTTAGAAACACTGGTGTTACTAGTACCAGCCTGCTAGTGGGAGCTGGGGTCAGAGGTCACCTGGACCCCACAGCTCTGGACCACTAAGTTGCCACCTCAGACTCCATGTGACACTCCAAGGATGCACACAGTTCTGGTTGCCTACTTTCTCCTGCACACCACACATATATACACACACACACACAACACACACACACCACACCACACACACACAAACACACACCACACTGCACACAACACAGACAACACACAAACACACACACCACACACACACTCACACACACCACACAGCACACTGCACACAACACACACATCACACACCCTCACACACGCCACACAACACACACATCACACACCACACCGCACACACACACACACACATCACACACCACACCACACACAACACACACATCACACACACATAACACAACACACACATCACACACCACACCGCACACACCGCACACACAGAGGGCCTCGACTGGACAGACTCCTTAGCAGACCAGGGCACAGGACTGTGCCGCCAACTGCCCGCCCTGGGTAGACGGAGTGAACAGAGGCCCAGGCACCCTGGGGCTCAGGAAGGTCAGGAGCTCAAGGAGGAGAAGAGGAAATAGTCCTAGGGGAGGCCGGCCAGAACTTGACAAGCACAGGCTGCCAGCGACTCTGCAGGTCTCCAATGCGGAGCTGGCCGCACCCCTGACAGCAGACAGTGGGAAAGGGAGATGGCCCCACAGTGCTCTGCCCGCTTAGCGCGCATCCCCTGGGTGGGTTTTGCTGGTGCCCGTTGTGTGGTGGAAGTAACAGTCTGGCAAGAGCTGTTTCCACACTCATGTGGACAGGGTTATCTGATCTGACGCGGCTGAGGGCAGGAAAGTCCACGGCAGCCACGACCACACAGACACCTCCCCCACGAAATGCCTAATGCCCAAACCTCTCAACAGCAATGGTCTGAGGTGGGCAGAGCCAGGAAATGCATTTCGGACTGATGGATTGCTAGAATCAACTGTACTGTCCTCCTGCTCTCCCTGCTGGGATTCTGGGCTGTGGCTTGGCTACGTCAGCTCCCCCCACCCCCGATTTCTACGCTACCTGCCTTACTCTGCAATACACAGCTTCCCTGTAGTTCCGTGGACACATCTCATCAGCCATGGCCCCACCTTAGGGCCTTTGCAGTTGCTGTTCCCTCGGCCTGGAGCTCTTTGGTCAAGATGCCACCTTCTCAGTGAGGACTTCCCTGCCCACTCCATTCAAAACACAATTCCTCGGTCAGCACTCCTTCTTACCCTGCTTTCTCTCCTGCCATCCCACTCACTGCAGGTCTTACCTGTTTGCCTGGCCCCTCTGCCATCATGTGAGCGCCATGAAGGCAGGGACTGTGGTCTATTGTTCACTGCAGAATCTCCAGTGCCCAGCACAGAATCTAGCACAGATTAGATGCTCAAATATTTCTTGAATTAAAAAAAAATTGCTGCCCTGGCCAGTGTGGCTCAGCGGGTTGCATGCTGTCCAAAAAATTGCCGGTTTGATTCCTGGTCAGGGCACATACCTGGGTTGAATCCCAGGTAGGGGGTGTGTAGGAAGCAGCCAATTGATGTTTCACTCACACTGATGTTTCTCTCTCTCTCTCCCCCTCTATCTCTAAGAAGCATAAAAAAACAAAACAAAAAACTGCCTGTGCAGAGCCTGTGGGTAGGGGCTGGGCAAACAGAAATGAGGAAGGGTCTGTGTCCTGGAATGCCATCTGATGGAGGAGATTGCTACACCACAAGCAGGAGAGAGGCTCATACAATGTCCAACAAGGTTCAAGGCAGACCTGCCAAATCAACATGCCTATCTGGGGGTGCCCAGGGATGGGGCAGAGCCACGCTTTAATCCAGCCTGGAGACCAGGTAGTAGGTAGACCTGAGTGGTGGTCCTCATTCGAGAGGCCAGTGATTTAATGCCCAGTGACCGAGTCAAGAGACAGCAGAGTGGACCTGGAGGACAACAGAGCCCAACCCCAGATTCTGCACACCTGGCCCAGCCAAGGCGCTGTACCCCACTATCTACACCAGGCAGCAGGCAGACTAGATAGAGACGCTTCCTTTTCAAAATGCAATGAGCGCCCCCTGCCCTAGGGGACAGAGCACAGGGCCAGAGGGTGGGCACCCTCTGGTCAGGCTATCCCTCCCCTGTCCTAGGCCCTCAGTCCCTGAGATGTGTGCCTTCCAGGAATTGCTCACCTGCTACTTTATTGGGAGCCTCTTCCACCCCCTCCACCTCCTGCCTACCCATGCCTAAAATATATAGTGAAAGAAAACTGTGAAGCCCCTCAAAGCAGGATCCATTGTGAAATATCTCTTGGCATAACAGGCCACGTCAGAGGAGGAACTGCAGCCCTTGGAAAGGAAGTTTCTAGCCACTTTGGTGT
>NW_006291007.1:2747998-2749755 GCF_000327345.1 Myotis davidii
GGAAGAGCTGAGGGTCCTGGGTGACCAGTCAAAGAGAAAGCCCTGGTGTGGGGCGGCTGGTTTTTCCAGGAGGGGCGGGAACGAGGAGGCTATGGGGCCCGTGTGCTTTAGGGAAGGGCACAAATGCTCTGAAGAGAGGGAAGGGGGTGGGGGGTGGGGGGGCTGTGGAATATCCACCAGGAAGTGCTCAAGCTGTAGCCCAAAGCCTCCCCAGTGCAGGCTGCCCCAGGTGCCCTAATTTCTTCTCCCTTTTCTTCCCTCGCTGGACTAAAAGTCCTCTCCACCAACAGACTCCAGGCAGTCTCTCCTACCCATCTTCCTTGGGACAAAGGTCATACCTCCCAGCCTGCTCACCTGGCCTGGCTAATTTAGTCCCTCCCCTAGGCACAATCTTATCTCTACAGGGCCTTAGTCATCCACCCCACGCCCTGGGTCCCCCAAATTACAAAGCTGTCCCCCCAGTAGGCAGTTTGCCCAAGCTGCTCAAGGTCCATGGTCTTCACTGGCTTCCGTCACCCCTCCAGGCCACACATGGGGGGTGGGGAGGCGGGACTGGACGACAGATACCTCACAGACATCTTAGAAGACAATCCAGATCAACTTGCCCAACAGCTCAGAGGAGTTGTCAGACTACAAACATCTTAAGGGCCGTGTTTATAGTAGCCCCTGGGCATGTAATTAGCAGTTTCAGGTTTGTGCCCAGACCCTCTGGGTGAGCTGGTGCCGGGAGGTGGCAAGATACCAGTGGACGGCAGTGACTCCCAGGACTCCACCAAGGCTGAGCGAGACGGCTACGGGGAGACGGATCCCCACTGCGGAGGTCTGAGAGGCACACGACTGGTAACCTCCCCGCTTGGAGATTCCTCTTCCATAACCTGACATAACCACATCTCACCAGGGGAAGGACCTAGGGAAGCCTCAGGATATGCCTGCCCCACCCCCTTCCCAGGAGCCCAAGCGACTGGCACCTGCCTCCAGGGAGGGTGGGCAGAGAGGTAGTGATCACCAGGAACCAGCCCAGGGGGGGTGGCTACACCGGCTGAACGCAGGAAGGTGACCTAGAAATAGGTTAGTCAAGGAACATGGACGCGTCCCTCAGGGCCGAGTGATGTGTCTGTCACATCCAGCCGTCGGTGGAAGAGAGGGGCTGCTGGGGAGAAGGGGAAATGGGAAAGGGGACACTGGTGGGTACGCAGGGATGAGAAGGGGTCAGTCCCGGGCTGCACAGGGACCAGGTTCTCACGGAATAGAGGGAGAGTGGGAGGGAGAGTGGGAACGGGCTGTGACAACAGCAACTACGGCCGGGACCCATCCGCTGCCTCTAGGGGAGCGAAGGGGTGGGAGTCATGCACACCTCCGGCCTCCGCAGCATCAAACCCCGAGCTAGGCTGGCCCCCCACCTCTTGCCCCGCAGAGCCCCTCGGAGCGATGAGGGGAGCCGGGGAACAGGCTTGGTGCAGCCGCCAAGAGCTGCGGAAAAGCTCCTTCGCGCACAGCCCGCTTCAGGACTCGGCGGGGGCAGGAGCAGAGCTGCGTAAATACCCGAGGGGTAGGGGGGGCGGGAGTGATGGTGGGATGAGAGGGTCCGAAGGGAGGCGTCCGGACAAACGACCCCTTTCCCAGGCAACTACACCCCCTAAAACAACTTTCTGAAACTGCACCTGGGAAAGAAGCGGCTCCTCTCTGCGCGCCCCAGAGCCAGCCGTGCCCACCTCGCACCTGGGTGCAGGCAAAGGGCCCAGAGTGGGCAGCGGCTG
>NW_006291007.1:2750252-2754467 GCF_000327345.1 Myotis davidii
GCGGGCTCTGTCGCCGCCGCTGTCCATGCAGTTCACTCTGCTTGTGGTCACCGCACGGCGAGATTCTGGCCAGAGCTCCCGGGCTCACGTGGGCGAACCCGAACGAAGACCTGCCAACCCCTACCTCCAACCTCTACCGGCCGCCGGAGTCGGGTGGCTCCTAAATTGATTCTCATCCTGAATCCCACCCATCAAAGTTGTCTCCATAACCAGCCCAGTGATACAAAGAGGCCACGGGAAGTGAAGCCGTGGCCAGCGGTTCCGTTGGTTAGAGCCTCCCGATACACCCAGGGTGCGGGTTCATCCGGTCAGGGCACATACAACAAGCAACCAATGAATACATGGGTAAGTGGAACAGCAATCGATAGTTCTCCCCCCCCCTCTCTAAAATCAATAAATAACAATTTAAAAAAAGACAAGAACTAAAACACAAAAAGGAAAGGACCCTTTCTGTTGAATCCTGGTAAATACAATGTAAGTCGAAAACGTGCCCCCCTCATAACTCTTCGCTATGCTCTGGATTAAAAGGAGGCAAAGACGCAAAGCAGCCAGTGCTGCAAATGTGGTTTCCCTTTCCCTTGATGTTGCATTGCGTCACTGGGCTGCGGGGAAACGTTTATCTTCCTAATTATCTGGCCCGGGTCAGGGTGAAGCCACCTTTGCTTTTCCTGAGTTTTCACTGACCAACAAGGTGGCACTTCGGTACGGTCAAGGCCTGTCACCCAGCCAGCTGTCACCCGCACACACGCGTGTGCGCGCACACACACACACACACACACACACACAACTTTCCAGCTTTCTGTCCTCTTCTCTCTGGCTCCTTGCTCTCAATTCCCTTCTCCCGTCTCTCTCGTGCAAATAAATTCCCAGTTGCCCCTTAGTTTACCAGAATCTGTCTCTGAGATAAAGCATCCCACTGGGGCTCCCAGACTTGCTGCCCGCCCCCCCCAAAAGAACAGCATTAGCCAGAGGCAGACCTGGCAAGGGCTGTGTGTGAGGGGAGGGGGGAGCAGTAGGAGTGAAGTGCGAACCCCATGGCTGCTGCTTACACCTTGCAGTTCAGAGATCTCTGTATGGAGGCCACAGACGGTGTCTGTCCATGCTCACTGTCCTAACACACAGGAGCACTGTGGTGCATCAGAAAGAACACTGGCTTTGGACTCAGGCAGACCTGAAATTGATTCCTACTTGCCAGCTGTGAATCTGGGACGAGTTATAGAACCTCTCTCAGACTCAGTGTCTTCATCTGCGAAATGGGAGTGGCACAGTCTGCCTGGTGGGTTGTGCACCCTGGCACAGTGGGTGCACTTAATTGTAGGCACTCATCAACGGTGTGGAACAGAAATGGGCCTCTGCACCCTGGGCCTGCTCTATCTGCCTTCCCAGCTCCACCCTGACCTTAGCTCAGCAGCCTCTGTGAAGTTTAAGGGCGTGGCTAAGTCCAGGGGTTCTATCTCAGATTCCCTTCTTTTTTGAGTCTCTTATTGCCCCTAAGGACTTCAGAGCCCCAGAGAGCAGGCCTCACGACAGAATCACCCAGAACTGGAGAAGAGTAGCTAAGGTGGTCATCCCTTCTCTGGGTCCGGGCACTGTCCTAGTGAAGGTCAATGGAGAAAGTTTGTCAAGTCCCCTCCCTGCCCCCACCAGGGACAGCCTGATTGACCCTTTCAAGAGCGCTATGGAGGGGGTGGTGTTAGTGGTCCCTCTTTATTTTTTCCAGAAGTAGTGGGGTGGGGAGCATCTCCAGGTATTTGTTGTGAAGAGCTGCACGACAAAGAGGAAGGTCACAGATGCAAGCACTGAACATTCTGAGTTTGGAGTCTGCCCAGTTCTGCAGTTTCCCATGGGGAAGTCATTTAGTGTTTCAGAGACTCCGTTCCCACCCCTATGAAATGGAAACGAGACCTTCCCTCTTCCAGGAGTGAGGTTTGAGTGAAATGATGAAATAAGCGTCTAGTACAGCGGTTCTCAACCTGTGGGTCGCGACCCCTTTGGCGGTCGAACGACCCTTTCACAGGGGTCACCTAAAACCACCCTGCATATCAGATATTTACATTACGATTCATAACAGTAGCAACATTACAGTTATGAAGTGGCAACGAAAATAATTTTATGGCTGGGCGTCACCACAACATGAGGAACTGTATTTAAAGGGCCAGAAGGTTGAGAAGCACTGTACAAGGCCTCTGGTGCTGCAGGCACTCAATAACCAGCAGCTCCAGCTCCCAGTTATGACCAGCACCATGAATAAGCCCCAGCCTGGCTCCGTAATAGGTATGTGAGCTCCGGAGCCAGAGCCAAAGGTCATATCTTGGCTCCACCCCCTTGTAGCTGGATGTCATCTGTAAACTGGAGATAGCAGTAGTATCTACCGGTATTTTACGATTATTGTGAGGATCAAAATCATCAAAACCCATAAAATACTTAGAACAGGACCTGGCATATAGCAGGTGCTCAGTAAACAGTAGTCATTATCAAGTATCCTACGGCAAGAGGCTGGGAAGAAGTGAGGTGAGGATGAGCAGTCAGTGGCAGAGCCAGGATTCGGGCCGAGCCTCATGACTCTGTCTAGTGCTCTCCAAGACAGACATCTGTCATCAACCAGGACTGTCAACGGCAGCCCCACCCTGCCACACACTGGGCATTACTGCTGCCCAGCCACAGTATCGCCAGCCGCTGCTCTTCGTGTGGGAAAGCCCTCCAGGCAGCTGGCTCAGGCTTGCCCACCAACACTGTCTTCGCACCTCCCTTTAGAGGACCCCTGACTCCTCCGTCAGAAAGTATCGGCCCTGAACCTTAAGCCTCAGCTTTCCAGCCGAGAGGACAAAGTCACCCTTTGATGCTGTAAGCCTAGGCTTCCAAAAGGAAAAACAGGCACTAAGGAGATGGGCAGGACCTGGGGGTCACAATTTGACCCTGGGGGAAAGCTGTTCCCAATCTCCCACTGAGAAGCAATGGGAGGACGTGTCTATCCCAGAACCCTCCACTCCACCAGGGACTTGTCCTTGTCCTGGGGGCCTGTACGGGGCCTGGGGAGAGGAGGGCATCTGGGGCACATTGCGAAGATCCCTTCCCCTTCTACAACCCCCGGCGAGCCCAGGCACAGATCTGGGACGCGGGTACACATCCTGGAAAAGGGAGCCCCTTTCCATTGGCGACCGCCTCGGTGCTGGTGACTGTGCTTGGGCCTGGGTGCCTTCCCCTGGGGCTGGCTTCCCTCGCCGTGTCTGGCTGACTCTGGCCCCAGACTGAGTGTTCCGAGAGACCACGCTCTATTTTTGTCAACCTGTGCACACATGAACAATGGGTTTTCTTACTCACGCAAACCCAACGAGAGGGAAAATGGTGAGAAAACCTACGTTTCCTCTGACTCATTCAATCATCCAAGAGGAGGAGGCGGCAGAAAAGGAGGAAGTCGGACCAGTCTTTTCACTTGAACTGGGTGAGGGCAAGGAGGAAAAACTCCTCTTTCCTTGACTCTCCGTAAAGTCAGGTGACTGCAAAACCAAGAGAGCATAAACAGCTCTCCTCTCCTACAAACACCCACCTCCCCTCCCCTCCTCCTCCCAGGCCAGGCAGCCTGTGTCTCAGACTTTTAGTTCCCGAACTGCACCACTGGACTCATTCGGGGAACTAAAAAGTGTCAATGTCTGGGTCATATCCCATAGCAACTGAGTCCAAACGTCTAGGGTGGGAGTGACCTGTTAGCTGTTTTTAAAGGTGATTCCAATGCAACAAAGTTTGGGAGCTACTTTGCTAGAGGCTTGCTGACTGCAGTGGGAGTTGGAGCAATCACAAGGTGAAGGCATCATTTGTTCATTCGTTCATTCACAAACACGTAATGAAGAGCTTTTATGTGCCAGACCCTGTTCAAGGAGCTGGAGATACAGCTGTGATCAATACAGTCTTGATTCTTGTGGAGGAGCATTCTGGTGGGGGAAATCAGACAGCGAACAAATAAATAAATAAAGGATATACATGACTCCTGCTATGAAGAAAACCAACCCAGGGTAGGGGGTAGAGAAACTTTGGGGGTCAGAGGTCTATTTTCACCCGGGATGTAGGCACTGATTTTTGCTCCAGGAGAGGGTAGCTGTGCCCGTCCTTACTGTCCGGATTTTATCCTGCTTTCTGGCTAAAACAGCTTCCTCCTGACAATCCTCAAGGTCCTGCCTTCTGCCCGTCATAGGGCCTGGCCTTCCTGCTTACCTCTTT
>NW_006291007.1:2754482-2754941 GCF_000327345.1 Myotis davidii
TCTTCAGGGCAGGGGCCTGGCATGCTCCGCACACATCCTCCTCTCCTCTCTGTCAGCAATAACATGTGACCCAGGACCTGGGCAAGGTGCATGGTCCATCAAGGATCATGTATGTGTGACCCACAGAGGAATTTTTGGCTTGTGGGGTATGAGAGGTCATGTAGGACAGTGGAGAGAACCCCAAACGCAGGGTCAGAAGACCTAGACTTGAGGTGTGACTCTGCCACTTACTGGCAAAGGGCCAGTCACTTCACCTCGCCAAGCCTCAGTTTCCTCATCACTCAAATGGAAAGACTCTGACCAGTTCTGTAAGAGCATTAAAAGGAAAAGTGTCAGCCCGGACCGGGTGGTTCAGTTGATTGGAGCGTCATCCCGTTCACCAAAAAGGTTTTGGGTTTGATTCCCAGTCAGAAAGACGGAGAGGGAGAGGGAGGGGGGAGGGGAGGGGGAGGAGAAATG